>NW_026542951.1:0-87545 GCF_028750875.1 Macrosteles quadrilineatus
TTATAAAAAATATTATAAAATATGTATTTATATTATGATCAAAAACATTTATATATATTTATTTGTATATTATCCTTCCTATAATATTATTATATATGTATTATTCATAACAAAAACATTATTAAAAAAGTGTTCATTCATATATAATTATAATTATAAAAAAACTTTAAACTATGTATTTATATTATGATCAAAAAAACCTGTCAATATTTATTTGCATATTATCGTTTCTATAATATTATTATATTTGTATTATTAATTACAAAAACATTACTAAAAAGTGTTCATTCATATATTATTATTATTATAAAAAACTTTAAAATATGTATTTATATTATGATAAAAAAAACCTATGAATATTTATTTGCATATTATCCTTCCTATAATATTATTATATATGTATTATTAATAACAAAAACATTATTAAAAAGTGTTCATTCATATATAATTATTATTATAAAAATATTATAAAATATGTATTTATATTATGATCAAAAACATTTATATATATTTATTTGTATATTATCCTTCCTAAAATATTATTATATATGTATTATTAATAACAAAAACATTATTCAAAAGTGTTCATTCATATATAATTATTATTATAAAAATATTATAAAATATGTATTTATATTATGATCAAAAAACATTTATATATATTTATTTGTATATTATCCTTCCTATAATATTATTATATATGTATTATTCATAACAAAAAACATCATTAAAAAGTGTTCATTCATATATAATTATTTTTATATAAAAATTTTAAAATATGTATTTATATTATAATAAAAAAAACCTGTCAATATTTAATTGCATATTATCCTTACTATAATATTAATATATATGTATTATTATTATTAAAAACATTATTAAAAAGTGTTCATTCATATATAATTATAATTATAAAAATATTATAAAATATGTATTTATATTATGATCAAAAACATTTTTATATATTTATTTGTATATTATCCTTCCTATAATATTATTATATATGTATTATTCATAACAAAAACATTATTAAAAAGTGTTTCATTCATATATAATTATAATTATAAATAAACTTTAAAACTATGTATTTATATTATGATCAAAAAAAACTTGTCAATATTTATTTGCATATTATTGTTTCTATAATATTATTATATTTGTATTATTAATTACAAAAACATTACTAAAAAGTGTTCATTCATATAATTATTATTATAAAAAACTTTGAAATATGTATTTATATTATGATAAAAAAACCTGTCAATATTTAATTGCATATTATCCTTCCTATAATATTAATATATATGTATTATTATTATTAAAAACATTATTAAAAAGTGTTCATTCATATATAATTATAATTATAAAAAATATTATAAAATATGTATTTATATTATGATCAAAAACATTTATATATATTTATTTGTATATTATCCTTCCTATAATATTATTATATATGTATTATTTATAACAAAAACATTATTCAAAAGTGTTCATTCATATATAATTATTATTATAAAAATATTATAAAAATATGTATTTATGTATTATGATCAAAAACATTTATATATATTTATTTGTATATTATCCTTCCTATAATATTATTATATATGTATTATTCATAACAAAAAACATTATTAAAAAGTGTTCATTCATATATAATTATAATTATAAAAAAACTTTAAACTATGTATTTATATTATGATCAAAAAAACCTGTCAATATTTATTTTCATATTATCGTTTCTATAATATTATTATATTTGTATTATTAATTACAAAAACATTACTAAAAAGTGTTCATTCATATATAATTATTATTATAAAAAAACTTTAAAATATGTATTTATATTATGATAAAAAAAAACCTGTGAATATTTATTTGCATATTATCCTTCCTATAATATTATTATATATGTATTATTAATAACAAAAAACATTATTAAAAAGTGTTCATTCATATATAATTATTATTATAAAAAATATTATAAAATATGTTTTTTATATTATGATCAAAAAACATTTATATATATTTATTTGTATATTATCCTTCCTATAATATTATTATATATGTATTATTCATAACAAAAACATTATTAAAAAGTGTTCATTCATATATTATTATAATTATAAAAATATTATAAAATATGTATTTATATTATGATCAAAAACATTTATATATATTTATTTGTATATTATCCTTCCTATAATATTATTATATATGTATTATTCATAACAAAAAACATTATTAAAAAGTGTTCATTCATATATTATTATAATTATAAAAATATTATAAAATATGTATTTATATTATGATCAAAAACATTTATATATATTTATTTGTATATTATCCTTCCTATAATATTATTATATATGTATTATTAATAACAAAAACATCATTAAAAAGTGTTCATTCATATATAATTATTTTTATATAAAAAATTATAAAATATGTATTTATATTATGATAAAAAAAACCTGTCAATATTTAATTGCATATTATCCTTACTATAATATTAATATATATGTATTATTATTATTAAAAACATTATTAAAAAGTGTTCATTCATATATAATTATAATTATAAAAAATATTATAAAATATGTATTTATATTATGATCAAAAACATTTTTATATATTTATTTGTATATTATCCTTCCTATAATATTATTATATATGTATTATTATATTATGTATTATCCTATAATTATAATTATATATGAATGAACACTTTTTAATGATGTTTTTTGTTATTAATAATACAAATAACAAAAAACATCATTAAAAAGTGTTTCATTCATATATAATTATTTTTTATATAAAAATTATAAAATATGTATTTATATTATGATAAAAAAAAACCTGTCAATATTTAATTGCATATTATCCTTACTATAATATTAATATATATGTATTATTATTATTAAAAAACATTATTAAAAAGTGTTCATTCATATATAATTATAATTATAAAAATATTATAAAATATGTATTTATATTATGATCAAAAACATTTTTATATATTTATTTGTATATTATCCTTCCTATAATATTATTATATATGTATTATTCATAACAAAAACATTATTAAAAAGTGTTCATTCATATATAATTATAATTATAAAAAAACTTTAAACTATGTAATTTATATTATGATCAAAAAAAACTTGTCAATATTTATTTGCATATTATTGTTTCTATAATATTATTATATTTGTATTATTAATTACAAAAACATTACTAAAAAGTGTTCATTCATATATAATTATTATTATAAAAAACTTTAAAATATGTATTTATATTATGATAAAAAAAAACCTGTCAATATTTAATTGGCATATTATCCTTCCTATAATATTAATATATATGTATTATTATTATTAAAAACATTATTAAAAAGTGTTCATTCATATATAATTATAATTATAAAAATATTATAAAATATGTATTTATATTATGATCAAAAACATTTATATATAATTTATTTGTATATTATCCTTCCTATAATATTATTATATATGTATTATTAATAACAAAAACATTATTCAAAAGTGTTCATTCATATATAATTATTATTATAAAAAATATTATAAAAATATGTATTTATATTATGATCAAAAACATTTATATATATTTATTTGTATATTATCCTTCCTATAATATTATTATATATGTATTATTAATAACAAAAACATCATTAAAAAAGTGTTCATTCATATATAATTATTTTTTATATAAAAAATTTTAAAATATGTATTTATATTATGATAAAAAAAAACCTGTCAATATTTTAATTGCATATTATCCTTACTATAATATTAATATATATGTATTATTATTATTAAAAACATTATTAAAAAGTGTTTCATTCATGTATAATAATAATTATAAAAAATATTATAAAATATGTATTTTATATTATGATCAAAAACATTTATATATATTTATTTGTATATTATCCTTCCTATAATATTATTATATATGTATTGTTAATAACAAAAACATTATTCAAAAGTGTTCATTCATATATAATTATTATTATAAAAATATTATAAAATATGTATTTATATTATGATCAAAAACATTTATATATATTTATTTGTATATTATCCTTCCTATAATATTATTATATATGTATTATTAATAACAAAAACATCATTAAAAAGTGTTCATTCATATATAATTGTTTTTTATATAAAAATTTTTAAAATATGTATTTATATTATGATAAAAAAAACCTGTCAATATTTAATTGCATATTATCCTTACTATAATATTAATATATATGTATTATTATTATTAAAAACATTATTAAAAAGTGTTCATTCATATATAATTATAATTATAAAAATATTATAAAATATGTATTTATATTATGATCAAAAACATTTATATATATTTATTTGTATATTATCCTTCCTATAATATTATTATATATGTATTATTCATAACAAAAACATTATTAAAAAGTGTTCATTCATATATAATTATAATTATAAAAAAACTTTAAACTATGTATTTATATTATGATCAAAAAAAACCTGTCAATATTTATTTGCATATTATCGTTTCTATAATATTATTATATTTGTATTATTAATTACAAAAACATTACTAAAAAGTGTTCATTCATATATTATTATTATTATAAAAAAACTTTAAAATATGTATTATTTATATTATGATAAAAAAACCTGTGAATATTTATTTGCATATTATCCTTCCTATACCTATAATATTATTATATATGTATTATTAATAACAAAAACATTATTAAAAAGTGTTCATTCATATATAATTATTATTATAAAAATATTATAAAATATGTATTTATATTATGATCAAAAACATGTATATATATTTATTTGTATATTATCCTTCCAAAAATATGATTATATATGTATTATTAATAACAAAAACATTATTCAAAAGTGTTCATTCATATATAATTATTATTATAAAAATATTATAAAATATGTATTTATATTATGATCAAAAACATTTATATATATTTATTTGTATATTATCCTTCCTATAATATTATTATATATGTATTATTCATAACAAAAACATCATTAAAAGTGTTCATTCATATATAATTATTTTTATATAAAAATTTTAAAATATGTATTTATATTATGATAAAAAAAACCTGTCAATATTTAATTGCATATTATCCTTACTATAATATTAATATATATGTATTATTATTATTAAAAACATTATTAAAAAGTGTTCATTTATATATAATTATAATTATAAAAATATTATAAAATATGTATTTATATTATGATCAAAAACATTTTTATATATTTATTTGTATATTATCCTTCCTATAATATTATTATATATGTATTATTCATAACAAAAACATTATTAAAAAGTGTTCATTCATATATAATTATAATTATAAAAAAACTTTAAACTATGTATTTATATTATGATCAAAAAAACTTGTCAATATTTATTTGCATATTTTTGTTTCTATAATATTATTATATTTGTATTATTAATTACAAAAACATTACTAAAAAGTGTTCATTCATATATAATTATTATTATAAAAAATTTTAAAATATGTATTTATATTATGATAAAAAAACCTGTCAATATTTAATTGCATATTATCCTTCCTATAATATTAATATATATGTATTATTATTATTAAAAACATTATTAAAAAGTGTTCATTCATATATAATTATAATTATAAAAATATTATAAAATATGTATTTATATTATGATCAAAAACATTTATATATATTTATTTGTATATTATCCTTCCTATAATATTATTATATATGTATTATTAATAACAAAAACATTATTCAAAAGTGTTCATTCATATATAATTATTATTATAAAAATATTATAAAATATGTATTTATATTATGATCAAAAACATTTATATATATTTATTTGTATATTATCCTTCCTATAATATTATTATATATGTATTATTAATAACAAAAACATCATTAAAAAGTGTTCATTCATATATAATTATTTTTATATAAAAATTTTAAAATATGTATTTATATTATGATAAAAAAAACCTGTCAATATTTAATTGCATATTATCCTTACTATAATATTAATATATATGTATTATTATTATTAAAAACATTATTAAAAAGTGTTCATTCATGTATAATAATAATTATAAAAATATTATAAAATATGTATTTATATTATGATCAAAAACATTTATATATATTTATTTGTATATTATCCTTCCTATAATATTATTATATATGTATTATTAATAACAAAAACATTATTCAAAAGTGTTCATTCATATATAATTATTATTATAAAAATATTATAAAATATGTATTTATATTATGATCAAAAACATTTATATATATTTATTTGTATATTATCCTTCCTATAATATTATTATATATGTATTATTCATAACAAAAACATTATTAAAAAGTGTTCATTCATATATAATTATAATTATAAAAAAACTTTAAACTATGTATTTATATTATGATCAAAAAAACTTGTCAATATTTATTTGCATATTATTGTTTCTATAATATTATTATATTTGTATTATTAATTACAAAAACATTACTAAAAAGTGTTCATTCATATATAATTATTATTATAAAAAATTTTAAAATATGTATTTATATTATGATAAAAAAACCTGTCAATATTTAATTGCATATTATCCTTCCTATAATATTAATATATATGTATTATTATTATTAAAAACATTATTACAAAGTGTTCATTCATATATAATTATAATTATAAAAATATTATAAAATATGTATTTATATTATGATCAAAAACATTTATATATATTTATTTGTATATTATCCTTCCTATAATATTATTATATATGTATTATTAATAACAAAAACATTATTCAAAAGTGTTCATTCATATATAATTATTATTATAAAAATATTATAAAATATGTATTTATATTATGATCAAAAACATTTATATATATTTATTTGTATATTATCCTTTCTATAATATTATTATATATGTATTATTAATAACAAAAACATCATTAAAAAGTGTTCATTCATATATAATTATTTTTATATAAAAATTTTAAAATATGTATTTATATTATGATAAAAAAAACCTGTCAATATTTAATTGCATATTATCCTTACTATAATATTAATATATATGTATTATTATTATTAAAAACATTATTAAAAAGTGTTCATTCATGTATAATAATAATTATAAAAATATTATAAAATATGTATTTATATTATGATCAAAAACATTTATATATATTTATTTGTATATTATCCTTCCTATAATATTATTATATATGTATTATTAATAACAAAAACATCATTAAAAAGTGTTCATTCATATATAATTATTTTTATATAAAAATTTTAAAATATGTATTTATATTATGATAAAAAAAACCTGTCAATATTTAATTGCATATTATCCTTACTATAATATTAATATATATGTATTATTATTATTAAAAACATTATTAAAAAGTGTTCATTCATATATAATTATAATTATAAAAAAACTTTAAACCATGTATTTATATTATGATCAAAAAAACCTGTCAATATTTATTTGCATATTATCGTTTCTATAATATTATTATATTTGTATTATTAATTACAAAAACATTACTAAAAAGTGTTCATTCATATATTATTATTATTATAAAAAACTTTAAAATATGTATTTATATTATGATAAAAAAACCTGTGAATATTTATTTGCATATTATCCTTCCTATAATATTATTATATATGTATTATTAATAACAAAAACATTATTAAAAAGTGTTCATTCATATATAATTATTATTATAAAAATATTATAAAATATGTATTTATATTATGATCAAAAACATTTATATATATTTATTTGTATATTATCCTTCCTAAAATATTATTATATATGTATTATTAATAACAAAAACATTATTCAAAAGTGTTCATTCATATATAATTATTATTATAAAAATATTATAAAATATGTATTTATATTATGATCAAAAACATTTATATATATTTATTTGTATATTATCCTTCCTATAATATTATTATATATGTATTATTCATAACAAAAACATCATTAAAAAGTGTTTATTCATATATAATTATTTTTATATAAAAATTTTAAAATATGTATTTATATTATGATAAAAAAAACCTGTCAATATTTAATTGCATATTATCCTTACTATAATATTAATATATATGTATTATTATTATTAAAAACATTATTAAAAAGTGTTCATTCATATATAATTATAATTATAAAAATATTATAAAATATGTATTTATATTATGATCAAAAACATTTATATATATTTATTTGTATATTATCCTTCCTATAATATTATTATATATGTGTTATTCATAACAAAAACATTATTAAAAAGTGTTCATTTATATATAATTATAATTATAAAAATATTATAAAATATGTATTTATATTATGATCAAAAACATTTTTATATATTTATTTGTATATTATCCTTCCTATAATATTATTATATATGTATTATTCATAACAAAAACATTATTAAAAAGTGTTCATTCATATATAATTATAATTATAAAAAAACTTTAAACTATGTATTTATATTATGATCAAAAAAACTTGTCAATATTTATTTGCATATTATTGTTTCTATAATATTATTATATTTGTATTATTAATTACAAAAACATTACTAAAAAGTGTTCATTCATATATAATTATTATTATAAAAAATTTTAAAATATGTATTTATATTATGATAAAAAAACCTGTCAATATTTAATTGCATATTATCCTTCCTATAATATTAATATATATGTATTATTATTATTAAAAACATTATTAAAAAGTGTTCATTCATATATAATTATAATTATAAAAATATTATAAAATATGTATTTATATTATGATCAAAAACATTTATATATATTTATTTGTATATTATCCTTCCTATAATATTATTATATATGTATTATTAATAACAAAAACATTATTCAAAAGTGTTCATTCATATATAATTATTATTATAAAAATATTATAAAATATGTATTTATATTATGATCAAAAACATTTATATATATTTATTTGTATATTATCCTTCCTATAATATTATTATATATGTATTATTAATAACAAAAACATCATTAAAAAGTGTTCATTCATATATAATTATTTTTATATAAAAATTTTAAAATATGTATTTATATTATGATAAAAAAAACCTGTCAATATTTAATTGCATATTATCCTTACTATAATATTAATATATATGTATTATTATTATTAAAAACATTATTAAAAAGTGTTCATTCATGTATAATAATAATTATAAAAATATTATAAAATATGTATTTATATTATGATCAAAAACATTTATATATATTTATTTGTATATTATCCTTCCTATAATATTATTATATATGTATTATTAATAACAAAAACATTATTCAAAAGTGTTCATTCATATATAATTATTATTATAAAAATATTATAAAATATGTATTTATATTATGATCAAAAACATTTATATATATTTATTTGTATATTATCCTTCCTATAATATTATTATATATGTATTATTCATAACAAAAACATTATTAAAAAGTGTTCATTCATATATAATTATAATTATAAAAAAACTTTAAACTATGTATTTATATTATGATCAAAAAAACTTGTCAATATTTATTTGCATATTATTGTTTCTATAATATTATTATATTTGTATTATTAATTACAAAAACATTACTAAAAAGTGTTCATTCATATATAATTATTATTATAAAAAATTTTAAAATATGTATTTATATTATGATAAAAAAACCTGTCAATATTTAATTGCATATTATCCTTCCTATAATATTAATATATATGTATTATTATTATTAAAAACATTATTACAAAGTGTTCATTCATATATAATTATAATTATAAAAATATTATAAAATATGTATTTATATTATGATCAAAAACATTTATATATATTTATTTGTATATTATCCTTCCTATAATATTATTATATATGTATTATTAATAACAAAAACATTATTCAAAAGTGTTCATTCATATATAATTATTATTATAAAAATATTATAAAATATGTATTTATATTATGATCAAAAACATTTATATATATTTATTTGTATATTATCCTTTCTATAATATTATTATATATGTATTATTAATAACAAAAACATCATTAAAAAGTGTTCATTCATATATAATTATTTTTATATAAAAATTTTAAAATATGTATTTATATTATGATAAAAAAAACCTGTCAATATTTAATTGCATATTATCCTTACTATAATATTAATATATATGTATTATTATTATTAAAAACATTATTAAAAAGTGTTCATTCATGTATAATAATAATTATAAAAATATTATAAAATATGTATTTATATTATGATCAAAAACATTTATATATATTTATTTGTATATTATCCTTCCTATAATATTATTATATATGTATTATTAATAACAAAAACATCATTAAAAAGTGTTCATTCATATATAATTATTTTTATATAAAAATTTTAAAATATGTATTTATATTATGATAAAAAAAACCTGTCAATATTTAATTGCATATTATCCTTACTATAATATTAATATATATGTATTATTATTATTAAAAACATTATTAAAAAGTGTTCATTCATATATAATTATAATTATAAAAAAACTTTAAACCATGTATTTATATTATGATCAAAAAAACCTGTCAATATTTATTTGCATATTATCGTTTCTATAATATTATTATATTTGTATTATTAATTACAAAAACATTACTAAAAAGTGTTCATTCATATATTATTATTATTATAAAAAACTTTAAAATATGTATTTATATTATGATAAAAAAACCTGTGAATATTTATTTGCATATTATCCTTCCTATAATATTATTATATATGTATTATTAATAACAAAAACATTATTAAAAAGTGTTCATTCATATATAATTATTATTATAAAAATATTATAAAATATGTATTTATATTATGATCAAAAACATTTATATATATTTATTTGTATATTATCCTTCCTAAAATATTATTATATATGTATTATTAATAACAAAAACATTATTCAAAAGTGTTCATTCATATATAATTATTATTATAAAAATATTATAAAATATGTATTTATATTATGATCAAAAACATTTATATATATTTATTTGTATATTATCCTTCCTATAATATTATTATATATGTATTATTCATAACAAAAACATCATTAAAAAGTGTTTATTCATATATAATTATTTTTATATAAAAATTTTAAAATATGTATTTATATTATGATAAAAAAAACCTGTCAATATTTAATTGCATATTATCCTTACTATAATATTAATATATATGTATTATTATTATTAAAAACATTATTAAAAAGTGTTCATTCATATATAATTATAATTATAAAAATATTATAAAATATGTATTTATATTATGATCAAAAACATTTATATATATTTATTTGTATATTATCCTTCCTATAATATTATTATATATGTGTTATTCATAACAAAAACATTATTAAAAAGTGTTCATTCATATATAATTATAATTATAAAAAAACTTTAAACAATGTATTTATATTATGATCAAAAAAACCTGTCAATATTTATTTGCATATTATTGTTTCTTTAATATTATTATATTTGTATTATTAATTACAAAAACATTACTAAAAAGTGTTCATTCATATATAATTATTATTATAAAAAGATTTAAAATATGTATTTATATTATGATAAAAAAAACCTGTCAATATTTAATTGCATATTATCCTTCCTATAATATTAATATATATGTATTATTATTATTAAAAACATTATTAAAAAGTGTTCATTCATATATAATTATAATTATAAAAAATATTATAAAATATGTATTTATATTATGATCAAAAACATTTATATATATTTATTTGTATATTATCCTTCCTATAATATTATTATATATGTATTATTAATAACAAAAACATTATTAAAAAGTGTTCATTCATATGTAATTATTATTATAAAAATATTATAAAATATGTATTTATATTATGATCAAAAACATTTATATATATTTATTTGTATATTATCCTTCCTATAATATTATTATATATGTATTATTAATAACAAAAACATCATTAAAAAGTGTTCATTCATATATAATTATTTTTATATAAAAATTTTAAAATATGTATTTATATTATGATAAAAAAAACCTGTCAATATTTAATTGCATATTATCCTTACTATAATATTAATATATATGTATTATTATTATTAAAAACATTATTAAAAAGTGTTCATTCATGTATAATAATAATTATAAAAATATTATAAAATATGTATTTATATTATGATCAAAAACATTTATATATATTTATTTGTATATTATCCTTCCTATAATATTATTATATATGTATTATTAATAACAAAAACATCATTAAAAAGTGTTCATTCATATATAATTATTTTTATATAAAAATTTTAAAATATGTATTTATATTATGATAAAAAAAACCTGTCAATATTTAATTGCATATTATCCTTACTATAATATTAATATATATGTATTATTATTATTAAAAACATTATTAAAAAGTGTTCATTCATATATAATTATAATTATAAAAAAACTTTAAACCATGTATTTATATTATGATCAAAAAAACCTGTCAATATTTATTTGCATATTATCGTTTCTATAATATTATTATATTTGTATTATTAATTACAAAAACATTACTAAAAAGTGTTCATTCATATATTATTATTATTATAAAAAACTTTAAAATATGTATTTATATTATGATAAAAAAACCTGTGAATATTTATTTGCATATTATCCTTCCTATAATATTATTATATATGTATTATTAATAACAAAAACATTATTAAAAAGTGTTCATTCATATATAATTATTATTATAAAAATATTATAAAATATGTATTTATATTATGATCAAAAACATTTATATATATTTATTTGTATATTATCCTTCCTAAAATATTATTATATATGTATTATTAATAACAAAAACATTATTCAAAAGTGTTCATTCATATATAATTATTATTATAAAAATATTATAAAATATGTATTTATATTATGATCAAAAACATTTATATATATTTATTTGTATATTATCCTTCCTATAATATTATTATATATGTATTATTCATAACAAAAACATCATTAAAAAGTGTTTATTCATATATAATTATTTTTATATAAAAATTTTAAAATATGTATTTATATTATGATAAAAAAAACCTGTCAATATTTAATTGCATATTATCCTTACTATAATATTAATATATATGTATTATTATTATTAAAAACATTATTAAAAAGTGTTCATTCATATATAATTATAATTATAAAAATATTATAAAATATGTATTTATATTATGATCAAAAACATTTATATATATTTATTTGTATATTATCCTTCCTATAATATTATTATATATGTGTTATTCATAACAAAAACATTATTAAAAAGTGTTCATTCATATATAATTATAATTATAAAAAAACTTTAAACAATGTATTTATATTATGATCAAAAAAACCTGTCAATATTTATTTGCATATTATTGTTTCTTTAATATTATTATATTTGTATTATTAATTACAAAAACATTACTAAAAAGTGTTCATTCATATATAATTATTATTATAAAAAGATTTAAAATATGTATTTATATTATGATAAAAAAAACCTGTCAATATTTAATTGCATATTATCCTTCCTATAATATTAATATATATGTATTATTATTATTAAAAACATTATTAAAAAGTGTTCATTCATATATAATTATAATTATAAAAAATATTATAAAATATGTATTTATATTATGATCAAAAACATTTATATATATTTATTTGTATATTATCCTTCCTATAATATTATTATATATGTATTATTAATAACAAAAACATTATTAAAAAGTGTTCATTTATATGTAATTATTATTATAAAAATATTATAAAATATGTATTTATATTATGATCAAAAACATTTATATATATTTATTTGTATATTATCCTTCCTATAATATTATTATATATGTATTATTAATAACAAAAACATTATTAAAAAGTGTTCATTCATATATAATTATAATTATAAAAATATTATAAAATATGTATTTATATTATGATCAAAAACATTTATATATATTTATTTGTATATTATCCTTCCTATAATATTATTATATATGTATTATTAATAACAAAAACATTATTAAAAAGTGTTCATTCATATATAATTATTATTATAAAAATATTATAAAATATGTTTTTATATTATGATCAAAAACATTTATATATATTTATTTGTATATTATCCTTCCTATAATATTATTATATATGTATTATTAATAACAAAAACATTATTAAAAAGTGTTCATTCATATATTATTATTATTATAAAAATATTATAAAATATGTATTTATATTTTGATCAAAAACATTTATATATATTTATTTGTATATTATCCTTTCTATAATATTATTATATATGTATTATTCATAACAAAAACATTATTAAAAAGTGTTCATTCATATATAATTATAATTATAAAAAAACTTTAAACTATGTATTTATATTATGATCAAAAAACCTGTCAATATTTATTTGCAGATTATCGTTTCTATAATATTATTATATTTGTATTATTAATTACAAAAACATTACTAAAAAGTGTTCATTCATATATAATTATTATTATAAAAAAACTTTAAACTATGTATTTATATTATGTTCAAAAAAACCTGTCAATATCTATTTGCATATTATCGTTTCTATAATATTATTATATTTGTATTATTAATTACAAAAACATTACTAAAAAGTGTTCATTCATATATAATTATTATTATAAAAATATTATAAAATATGTATTTATATTATGATCAAAAACATTTATATATATTTATTTGTATATTATCCTTCCTATAATATTATTATATATGTATTATTAATAACAAAAACATTATTCAAATGTGTTCATTCATATAAAATTATTATTATAAAAATATTATAAAATATGTATTTATATTATGATCAAAAACATTTATATATATTTATTTGTATATTATCCTTCCTATAATATTATTATATATGTATTATTAATAACAAAAACATCATTAAAAAGTGTTCATTCATATATAATTATTTTTATATAAAAATTTTAAAATATGTATTTATATTATGATAAAAAAAACCTGTCAATATTTAATTGCATATTATCCTTACTATAATATTAATATGTATGTATTATTATTATTAAAAACATTATTAAAAAGTGTTCATTCATATATAATTATAATCATAAAAATATTATAAAATATGTATTTATATTATGATCAAAAACATTTATATATATTTATTTGTATATTATCCTTCCTATAATATCATTATATATGTATTATTAATAACAAAAACATTATTAAAAAGTGTTCATTCATATATAATTATTATTATAAAAATATTATAAAATATGTATTTATATTATGATCAAAAACATTTATATATATTTATTTGTATATTATCCTTCCTATAATATTATTATATATGTATTATTCATAACAAAAACATTATTAAAAAGTGTTCATTCATATATAATTATTATTATAAAAATATTATAAAATATGTATTTATATTATGATCAAAAACATTTATATATATTTATTTGTATATTATCCTTCCTATAATATTATTATATATGTATTATTCATAACAAAAACATTATTAAAAAGTGTTCATTCATATATAATTATAATTATAAAAAAACTTTAAAATATGTATTTATATTATGATCAAAAAAACCTGTCAATAATTATTTGCATATTATCGTTTCTATAATATTATTATATTTGTATTATTAATTACAAAAACATTACTAAAAAGTGTTCATTCATATATAATTATTATTATAAAAAAACTTTAAACTATGTATTTATATTATGATCAAAAAAACCTGTCAATATTTATTTCCATATTATCGTTTCTATAATATTATTATATTTGGATTATTAATTACAAAAACATTACTAAAAAGTGTTCATTCATATATTATTATTATTATAAAAAACTTTAAAATATGTATTTATATTATGATAAAAAAACCTGTGAATATTTATTTGCATATTATTCTTCCTATAATATTATTATATATGTATTATTAATAACAAAAACATTATTAAAAAGTGTTCATTCATATATAATTATTATTATAAAAATATTATAAAATATGTATTTATATTATGATCAAAAACATTTATATATATTTATTTGTATATTATCCTTCCTATAATATTATTATATATATATTATTAATAACAAAAACATTATTCAAAAGTGTTCATTCATATATAATTATTATTATAAAAATATTATAAAATATGTATTTATATTATGATCAAAAACATTTATATATATTTATTTGTATATTATCCTTCCTATAATATTATTATATATGTATTATTAATAACAAAAACATCATTAAAAAGTGTTCATTCATATATAATTATTTTTATATAAAAATTATAAAATATGTATTTATATTATTATAAAAAAAACCTGTCAATATTTAATTGCTTATTATCCTTACAATAATATTAATATATATGTATTATTATTATTAAAAACATTATTAAAAAGTGTTCATTCATAGATAATTATAATTATAAAAATATTATAAAATATGTATTTATATTATGATCAAAAACATTTTTATATATTTATTTGTATATTATCCTTCCTATAATATTATTATATATGTATTATTCATAACAAAAACATTATTAAAAAGTGTTCATTCATATATAATTATAATTATAAAAAAACTTTAAACTATGTATTTATATTATGATCAAAAAAACCTGTCAATATTTATTTGCATATTATCGTTTCTATAATATTATTATATTTGTATTATTAATTACAAAAACATTACTAAAAAGTGTTCATTCATATATAATTATTATTATAAAAAAACTTTAAACTATGTATTTATATTATGATCAAAAAAACCTGCCAATATTTATTTCCATATTATCGTTTCTATAATATTATTATATTTGGATTATTAATTACAAAAACATTACTAAAAAGTGTTCATTCATATATTATTATTATTAAAAAAAACTTTAAAATATGTATTTATATTATGATAAAAAAACCTGTGAATATTTATTTGCATATTATTCTTCCAATAATATTATTATATATGTATTATTAATAACAAAAACATTATTAAAAAGTGTTCATTCATATATAATTATTACTATAAAAATATTATAAAATATGTATTTATATTATGATCAAAAGTATTTATATATATTTATTTGTATATTATCCTTCCTATAATATTATTATATATATATTATTAATAACAAAAACATTATACAAAAGTGTTCATTCATATATCATTATTATTATAAAAATATTATAAAATATGTATTTATATTATGATCAAAAACATTTATATATATTTATTTGTATATTATCCTTCCTATAATATTATTATATATGTATTATTAATAACAAAAACATCATTAAAAAGTGTTCATTCATATATAATTATTTTTATATAAAAATTATAAAATATGTATTTATATTATTATAAAAAAAACCTGTCAATATTTAATTGCTTATTATCCTTACTATAATATTAATATATATGTATTATTATTATTAAAAACATTATTAAAAAGTGTTCATTCATATATAATTATAATTATAAAAATATTATAAAATATGTATTTATACTATGATAAAAAAAACCTGTGAATATTTATTTGCATATTATCCTTCCTATAATATTATTATATATGTATTATTAATTACAAAAACATTATTAAAAAGTGTTCATTCATATATAATTATTTTTATATAAAAATTTTAAAATATGTATTTATATTATGATAAAAAATACCTGTCAATATTTAATTGCATATCATCCTTACTATAATATTAATATATATGTATTATTATTATTAAAAACATTATTAAAAAGTGTTCATTCATATATAATTATAATTATAAAAATATTATAAAATATGTTTTTATATTATGATCAAAAACATTTATATATATTTATTTGTATATTATCCTTCCTATAATATTATTATATATGTATTATTAATAACAAAAACATCATTAAAAAGTGTTCATTCATATATAATTATTTT
Source organism: Macrosteles quadrilineatus (assembly GCF_028750875.1). NCBI lineage: Eukaryota > Metazoa > Arthropoda > Insecta > Hemiptera > Cicadellidae > Macrosteles > Macrosteles quadrilineatus. The sequence goes on from NW_026542951.1 coordinate 18,225, forward strand.
TATATAAAAATTATAAAATATGTATTTATATTATGATAAAAAAAATTATAATATAAAATAATAAAATAATTATATATGAATGAACACTTTTTAATGATGTTTTTGTTATTAATAATACATATATAATAATATTATAGGAAGGATAATATACAAATAAATATATATAAATGTTTTTGATCATAATATAAATACATATTTTATAATATTTTTATAATAATAATTACATATGAATGAACACTTTTTAATAATGTTTTTGTTATTAATAATACATATATAATAATATTATAGGAAGGATAATATACAAATAAATATATATAAATGTTTTTGATCATAATATAAATACATATTTTATAATATTTTTTATAATTATAATTATATATGAATGAACACTTTTTAATAATGTTTTTAATAATAATAATACATATATATTAATATTATAGGAAGGATAATATGCAATTAAATATTGACAGGTTTTTTTTATCATAATATAAATACATATTTTAAATCTTTTTATAATAATAATTATATATGAATGAACACTTTTTAGTAATGTTTTTGTAATTAATAATACAAATATAATAATATTAAAGAAACAATAATATGCAAATAAATATTGACAGGTTTTTTTGATCATAATATAAATACATTGTTTAAAGTTTTTTTATAATTATAATTATATATGAATGAACACTTTTTAATAATGTTTTTGTTATGAATAACACATATATAATAATATTATAGGAAGGATAATATACAAATAAATATATATAAATGTTTTTGATCATAATATAAATACATATTTTATAATATTTTTATAATTATAATTATATATGAATGAACACTTTTTAATAATGTTTTTAATAATAATAATACATATATATTAATATTATAGTAAGGATAATATGCAATTAAATATTGACAGGTTTTTTTTATCATAATATAAATACATATTTTAAAATTTTTATATAAAAATAATTATATATGAATAAACACTTTTTAATGATGTTTTTGTTATGAATAATACATATATAATAATATTATAGGAAGGATAATATACAAATAAATATATATAAATGTTTTTGATCATAATATAAATACATATTTTATAATATTTTTATAATAATAATTATATATGAATGAACACTTTTGAATAATGTTTTTGTTATTAATAATACATATATAATAATATTTTAGGAAGGATAATATACAAATAAATATATATAAATGTTTTTGATCATAATATAAATACATATTTTATAATATTTTTATAATAATAATTATATATGAATGAACACTTTTTAATAATGTTTTTGTTATTAATAATACATATATAATAATATTATAGGAAGGATAATATGCAAATAAATATTCACAGGTTTTTTTATCATAATATAAATACATATTTTAAAGTTTTTTATAATAATAATAATATATGAATGAACACTTTTTAGTAATGTTTTTGTAATTAATAATACAAATATAATAATATTATAGAAACGATAATATGCAAATAAATATTGACAGGTTTTTTTGATCATAATATAAATACATGGTTTAAAGTTTTTTTATAATTATAATTATATATGAATGAACACTTTTTAATAATGTTTTTAATAATAATAATACATATATATTAATATTATAGTAAGGATAATATGCAATTAAATATTGACAGGTTTTTTTTATCATAATATAAATACATATTTTAAAATTTTTATATAAAAATAATTATATATGAATGAACACTTTTTAATGATGTTTTTGTTATTAATAATACATATATAATAATATTATAGGAAGGATAATATACAAATAAATATATATAAATGTTTTTGATCATAATATAAATACATATTTTATAATATTTTTATAATTATTATTATACATGAATGAACACTTTTTAATAATGTTTTTAATAATAATAATACATATATATTAATATTATAGTAAGGATAATATGCAATTAAATATTGACAGGTTTTTTTTATCATAATATAAATACATATTTTAAAATTTTTATATAAAAATAATTATATATGAATGAACACTTTTTAATGATGTTTTTGTTATTAATAATACATATATAATAATATTATAGGAAGGATAATATACAAATAAATATATATAAATGTTTTTGATCATAATATAAATACATATTTTATAATATTTTTATAATAATAATTATATATGAATGAACACTTTTGAATAATGTTTTTGTTATTAATAATACATATATAATAATATTATAGGAAGGATAATATACAAATAAATATATATAAATGTTTTTGATCATAATATAAATACATATTTTATAATATTTTTATAATTATAATTATATATGAATGAACACTTTTTAATAATGTTTTTAATAATAATAATACATATATATTAATATTATAGGAAGGATAATATGCAATTAAATATTGACAGGTTTTTTTATCATAATATAAATACATATTTTAAAATTTTTTATAATAATAATTATATATGAATGAACACTTTTTAGTAATGTTTTTGTAATTAATAATACAAATATAATAATATTATAGAAACAATAATATGCAAATAAATATTGACAAGTTTTTTTGATCATAATATAAATACATAGTTTAAAGTTTTTTTATAATTATAATTATATATGAATGAACACTTTTTAATAATGTTTTTGTTATGAATAATACATATATAATAATATTATAGGAAGGATAATATACAAATAAATATATATAAATGTTTTTGATCATAATATAAATACATATTTTATAATATTTTTATAATAATAATTATATATGAATGAACACTTTTGAATAATGTTTTTGTTATTAATAATACATATATAATAATATTATAGGAAGGATAATATACAAATAAATATATATAAATGTTTTTGATCATAATATAAATACATATTTTATAATATTTTTATAATTATTATTATACATGAATGAACACTTTTTAATAATGTTTTTAATAATAATAATACATATATATTAATATTATAGTAAGGATAATATGCAATTAAATATTGACAGGTTTTTTTTATCATAATATAAATACATATTTTAAAATTTTTATATAAAAATAATTATATATGAATGAACACTTTTTAATGATGTTTTTGTTATTAATAATACATATATAATAATATTATAGGAAGGATAATATACAAATAAATATATATAAATGTTTTTGATCATAATATAAATACATATTTTATAATATTTTTATAATAATAATTATATATGAATGAACACTTTTGAATAATGTTTTTGTTATTAATAATACATATATAATAATATTATAGGAAGGATAATATACAAATAAATATATATAAATGTTTTTGATCATAATATAAATACATATTTTATAATATTTTTATAATTATAATTATATATGAATGAACACTTTTTAATAATGTTTTTAATAATAATAATACATATATATTAATATTATAGGAAGGATAATATGCAATTAAATATTGACAGGTTTTTTTATCATAATATAAATACATATTTTAAAATTTTTTATAATAATAATTATATATGAATGAACACTTTTTAGTAATGTTTTTGTAATTAATAATACAAATATAATAATATTATAGAAACAATAATATGCAAATAAATATTGACAAGTTTTTTTGATCATAATATAAATACATAGTTTAAAGTTTTTTTATAATTATAATTATATATGAATGAACACTTTTTAATAATGTTTTTGTTATGAATAATACATATATAATAATATTATAGGAAGGATAATATACAAATAAATATATAAAAATGTTTTTGATCATAATATAAATACATATTTTATAATATTTTTATAATTATAATTATATATAAATGAACACTTTTTAATAATGTTTTTAATAATAATAATACATATATATTAATATTATAGTAAGGATAATATGCAATTAAATATTGACAGGTTTTTTTTATCATAATATAAATACATATTTTAAAATTTTTATATAAAAATAATTATATATGAATGAACACTTTTTAATGATGTTTTTGTTATGAATAATACATATATAATAATATTATAGGAAGGATAATATACAAATAAATATATATAAATGTTTTTGATCATAATATAAATACATATTTTATAATATTTTTATAATAATAATTATATATGAATGAACACTTTTGAATAATGTTTTTGTTATTAATAATACATATATAATCATATTTTTGGAAGGATAATATACAAATAAATATATATACATGTTTTTGATCATAATATAAATACATATTTTATAATATTTTTATAATAATAATTATATATGAATGAACACTTTTTAATAATGTTTTTGTTATTAATAATACATATATAATAATATTATAGGAAGGATAATATGCAAATAAATATTCACAGGTTTTTTTATCATAATATAAATAATACATATTTTAAAGTTTTTTATAATAATAATAATATATGAATGAACACTTTTTAGTAATGTTTTTGTAATTAATAATACAAATATAATAATATTATAGAAACGATAATATGCAAATAAATATTGACAGGTTTTTTTGATCATAATATAAATACATAGTTTAAAGTTTTTTTATAATTATAATTATATATGAATGAACACTTTTTAATAATGTTTTTGTTATGAATAATACATATATAATAATATTATAGGAAGGATAATATACAAATAAATATATATAAATGTTTTTGATCATAATATAAATACATATTTTATAATATTTTTATAATTATAATTATATATGAATGAACACTTTTTAATAATGTTTTTAATAATAATAATACATATATATTAATATTATAGTAAGGATAATATGCAATTAAATATTGACAGGTTTTTTTTATCATAATATAAATACATATTTTAAAATTTTTATATAAAAACAATTATATATGAATGAACACTTTTTAATGATGTTTTTGTTATTAATAATACATATATAATAATATTATAGGAAGGATAATATACAAATAAATATATATAAATGTTTTTGATCATAATATAAATACATATTTTATAATATTTTTATAATAATAATTATATATGAATGAACACTTTTGAATAATGTTTTTGTTATTAACAATACATATATAATAATATTATAGGAAGGATAATATACAAATAAATATATATAAATGTTTTTGATCATAATATAAATACATATTTTATAATATTTTTATAATTATTATTATACATGAATGAACACTTTTTAATAATGTTTTTAATAATAATAATACATATATATTAATATTATAGTAAGGATAATATGCAATTAAATATTGACAGGTTTTTTTTATCATAATATAAATACATATTTTAAAATTTTTATATAAAAATAATTATATATGAATGAACACTTTTTAATGATGTTTTTGTTATTAATAATACATATATAATAATATTATAGGAAGGATAATATACAAATAAATATATATAAATGTTTTTGATCATAATATAAATACATATTTTATAATATTTTTATAATAATAATTATATATGAATGAACACTTTTGAATAATGTTTTTGTTATTAATAATACATATATAATAATATTATAGGAAGGATAATATACAAATAAATATATATAAATGTTTTTGATCATAATATAAATACATATTTTATAATATTTTTATAATTATAATTATATATGAATGAACACTTTTTAATAATGTTTTTAATAATAATAATACATATATATTAATATTATAGGAAGGATAATATGCAATTAAATATTGACAGGTTTTTTTTATCATAATATAAATACATATTTTAAAGTTTTTTATAATAATAATTATATATGAATGAACACTTTTTAGTAATGTTTTTGTAATTAATAATACAAATATAATAATATTATAGAAACAATAATATGCAAATAAATATTGACAAGTTTTTTTGATCATAATATAAATACATAGTTTAAAGTTTTTTTATAATTATAATTATATATGAATGAACACTTTTTAATAATGTTTTTGTTATGAATAATACATATATAATAATATTATAGGAAGGATAATATACAAATAAATATATAAAAATGTTTTTGATCATAATATAAATACATATTTTATAATATTTTTATAATTATAATTATATATGAATGAACACTTTTTAATAATGTTTTTAATAATAATAATACATATATATTAATATTATAGTAAGGATAATATGCAATTAAATATTGACAGGTTTTTTTATCATAATATAAATACATATTTTATAATTTTTATATAAAAATAATTATATATGAATGAACACTTTTTAATGATGTTTTTGTTATTTGTATTATTAATAACAAAAACATCATTAAAAAGTGTTCATTCATATATAATTATAATTATAGGATAATACATAATATAATAATACATATATAATAATATTATAGGAAGGATAATATACAAATAAATATATAAAAATGTTTTTGATCATAATATAAATACATATTTTATAATATTTTTATAATTATAATTATATATGAATGAACACTTTTTAATAATGTTTTTAATAATAATAATACATATATATTAATATTATAGTAAGGATAATATGCAATTAAATATTGACAGGTTTTTTTTATCATAATATAAATACATATTTTATAATTTTTATATAAAAATAATTATATATGAATGAACACTTTTTAATGATGTTTTTGTTATTAATAATACATATATAATAATATTATAGGAAGGATAATATACAAATAAATATATATAAATGTTTTTGATCATAATATAAATACATATTTTATAATATTTTTATAATTATAATAATATATGAATGAACACTTTTTAATAATGTTTTTGTTATGAATAATACATATATAATAATATTATAGGAAGGATAATATACAAATAAATATATATAAATGTTTTTGATCATAATATAAATACATATTTTATAATATTTTTATAATTATAATAATATATGAATGAACACTTTTTAATAATGTTTTTGTTATGAATAATACATATATAATAATATTATAGGAAGGATAATATACAAATAAATATATATAAATGTTTTTGATCATAATATAAAAACATATTTTATAATATTTTTATAATAATAATTATATATGAATGAACACTTTTTAATAATGTTTTTGTTATTAATAATACATATATAATAATATTATAGGAAGGATAATATGCAAATAAATATTCACAGGTTTTTTTTATCATAATATAAATACATATTTTAAAGTTTTTTATAATAATAATTATATATGAATGAACACTTTTTAGTAATGTTTTTGTAATTAATAATACAAATATAATAATATTATAGAAACGATAATATGAAAATAAATATTGACAGGTTTTTTTGATCATAATATAAATACATAGTTTAAAGTTTTTTTATAATTATAATTATATATGAATGAACACTTTTTAATAATGTTTTTGTTATGAATAATACATATATAATAATATTATAGGAAGGATAATATACAAATAAATATATATAAATGTTTTTGATCATAATACATAAATACATATTTTATAATATTTTTATAATAATAATTATATATGAATGAACACTTTTGAATAATGTTTTTGTTATAAATAATACATATATAATAATATTATAGGAAGGATAATATACAAATAAATATATATAAATGTTTTTGATCATAATATAAATACATATTTTATAATATTTTTATAATTATAATTATATATGAATGAACACTTTTTAATAATGTTTTTAATAATAATAATACATATATATTAATATTATAGGAAGGATAATATGCAATTAAATATTGACAGGTTTTTTTATCATAATATAAATACATATTTCAAAGTTTTTTATAATAATAATTATATATGAATGAACACTTTTTAGTAATGTTTTTGTAATTAATAATACAAATATAATAATATTATAGAAACAATAATATGCAAATAAATATTGACAAGTTTTTTTGATCATAATATAAATACATAGTTTAAAGTTTATTTATAATTATAATTATATATGAATGAACACTTTTTAATAATGTTTTTGTTATGAATAATACATATATAATAATATTATAGGAAGGATAATATACAAATAAATATATAAAAATGTTTTTGATCATAATATAAATACATATTTTATAATATTTTTATAATTATAATTATATATGAATGAACACTTTTTAATAATGTTTTTAATAATAATAATACATATATATTAATATTATAGTAAGGATAATATGCAATTAAATATTGACAGGTTTTTTTTATTATAATATAAATACATATTTTAAAATTTTTATATAAAAATAATTATATATGAATGAACACTTTTTAATGATGTTTTTGTTATGAATAATACATATATAATAATATTATAGGAAGGATAATATACAAATAAATATATATAAATGTTTTTGATCATAATATAAATACATATTTTATAATATTTTTATAATAATAATTATATATGAATGAACACTTTTGAATAATGTTTTTGTTATTAATAATACATATATAATAATATTTTAGGAAGGATAATATACAAATAAATATATATAAATGTTTTTGATCATAATATAAATACATATTTTATAATATTTTTATAATAATAATTATATATGAATGAACACTTTTTAATAATGTTTTTGTTATTAATAATACATATATAATAATATTATAGGAAGGATAATATGCAAATAAATATTCATAGGTTTTTTTATCATAATATAAATACATATTTTAAAGTTTTTTATAATAATAATAATATATGAATGAACACTTTTTAGTAATGTTTTTGTAATTAATAATACAAATATAATAATATTATAGAAACGATAATATGCAAATAAATATTGACAGGTTTTTTTGATCATAATATAAATACATAGTTTAAAGTTTTTTTATAATTATAATTATATATGAATGAACACTTTTTAATAATGTTTTTGTTATGAATAATACATATATAATAATATTATAGGAAGGATAATATACAAATAAATATATATAAATGTTTTTGATCATAATATAAATACATATTTTATAATATTTTTATAATTATAATTATATATGAATGAACACTTTTCAATAATGTTTTTAATAATAATAATTCATATATATTAATATTATAGTAAGGATAATATGCAATTAAATATTGACAGGTTTTTTTTATCATAATATAAATACATATTTTAAAATTTTTATATAAAAATAATTATATATGAATGAACACTTTTTAATGATGTTTTTGTTATTAATAATACATATATAATAATATTATAGGAAGGATAATATACAAATAAATATATATAAATGTTTTTGATCATAATATAAATACATATTTTATAATATTTTTATAATAATAATTATATATGAATGAACACTTTTGAATAATGTTTTTGTTATTAATAATACATATATAATAATATTATAGGAAGGATAATATACAAATAAATATATATAAATGTTTTTGATCATAATATCAATACATATTTTATAATATTTTTATAATTATTATTATACATGAATGAACACTTTTTAATAATGTTTTTAATAATAATAATACATATATATTAATATTATAGTAAGGATAATATGCAATTAAATATTGACAGGTTTTTTTTATCATAATATAAATACATATTTTAAAATTTTTATATAAAAATAATTATATATGAATGAACACTTTTTAATGATGTTTTTGTTATTAATAATACATATATAATAATATTATAGGAAGGATAATATACAAATAAATATATATAAATGTTTTTGATCATAATATAAATACATATTTTATAATATTTTTATAATAATAATTATATATGAATGAACACTTTTGAATAATGTTTTTGTTATTAATAATACATATATAATAATATTATAGGAAGGATAATATACAAATAAATATATATAAATGTTTTTGATCATAATATAAATACATATTTTATAATATTTTTATAATTATAATTATATATGAATGAACACTTTTTAATAATGTTTTTAATAATAATAATACATATATATTAATATTATAGGAAGGATAATATGCAATTAAATATTGACAGGTTTTTTTTATCATAATATAAATACATATTTTAAAGTTTTTTATAATAATAATTATATATGAATGAACACTTTTTAGTAATGTTTTTGTAATTAATAATACAAATATAATAATATTATAGAAACAATAATATGCAAATAAATATTGACAAGTTTTTTTGATCATAATATAAATACATAGTTTAAAGTTTTTTTATAATTATAATTATATATGAATGAACACTTTTTAATAATGTTTTTGTTATGAATAATACATATATAATAATATTATAGGAAGGATAATATACAAATAAATATATAAAAATCTTTTTGATCATAATATAAATACATATTTTATAATATTTTTATAATTATAATTATATATGAATGAACACTTTTTAATAATGTTTTTAATAATAATAATACATATATATTAATATTATAGTAAGGATAATATGCAATTAAATATTGACAGGTTTTTTTATCATAATATAAATACATATTTTATAATTTTTATATAAAAATAATTATATATGAATGAACACTTTTTAATGATGTTTTTGTTATTAATAATACATATATAATAATATTATAGGAAGGATAATATACAAATAAATATATATAAATGTTTTTGATCATAATATAAATACATATTTTATAATATTTTTATAATAATAATTATATATGAATGAACACTTTTGAATAATGTTTTTGTTATTAATAATACATATATAATAATATTATAGGAAGGATAATATACAAATAAATATATATAAATGTTTTTGATCATAATATAAATACATATTTTATAATATTTTTATAATAATAATTATATATGAATGAACACTTTTTAATAATGTTTTTGTTATTAATAATACATATATAATAATATTATAGGAAGGATAATATGCAAATAAATATTCACAGGTTTTTTTATCATAATATAAATACATATTTTAAAGTTTTTTATAATAATAATAATATATGAATGAACACTTTTTAGTAATGTTTTTGTAATTAATAATACAAATATAATAATATTATAGATACGATAATATGCAAATAAATATTGACAGGTTTTTTTGATCATAATATAAATACATATTTTATAATTTTTATATAAAAATAATTATATATGAATGAACACTTTTTAATGATGTTTTTGTTATTAATAAAACATATATAATAATATTATAGGAAGGATAATATACAAATAAATATATATAAATGTTTTGATTATAATATAAATACATATTTTATAATATTTTTATAATAATAATTATATATGAATGAACATTTTTTAATGATGTTTTTGTAATTAATAATACATATATAATAATATTATAGGAAGGATAATATGCAAATAAATATTCACAGTTTTTTTTTATCATAATATAAATACATATTTAAAAGTTTTTTATAATAATAATTATATATGAATGAACACTTTTTAGTAATGTTTTTGTAATTAATAATACAAATATAATAATATTATAGAAACGATAATATGAAAATAAATATTGACAGGTTTTTTTGATCATAATATAAATACATAGTTTAAAGTTTTTTTATAATTATAATTATATATGAATGAACACTTTTTAATAATGTTTTTGTTATGAATAATACATATATAATAATATTATAGGAAGGATAATATACAAATAAATATATATAAATGTTTTTGATCATAATATAAAAACATATTTTATAATATTTTTATAATAATAATTATATATGAATGAACACTTTTTAATAATGTTTTTGTTATTAATAATACATATATAATAATATTATAGGAAGGATAATATGCAAATAAATATTCACAGGTTTTTTTTATCATAATATAAATACATATTTAAAAGTTTTTTATAATAATAATTATATATGAATGAACACTTTTTAGTAATGTTTTTGTAATTAATAATACAAATATAATAATATTATAGAAACGATAATATGAAAATAAATATTGACAGGTTTTTTTGATCATAATATAAATACATAGTTTAAAGTTTTTTTATAATTATAATTATATATGAATGAACACTTTTTAATAATGTTTTTGTTATGAATAATACATATATAATAATATTATAGGAAGGATAATATACAAATAAATATATATAAATGTTTTTGATCATTATATAAATACATATTTTATAATATTTTTATAATAATAATTATATATGAATGAACACTTTTGAATAATGTTTTTGTTATTAATAATACATATATACTAATATTATAGGAAGGATAATATACAAATAAATATATATAAATGTTTTTGATCATAATATAAATACATATTTTATAATATTTTTATAATAATAATTATATATGAATGAACACTTTTTAATAATGTTTTTGTTATTAATAATACATATATAATAATATTATAGGAAGGATAATATGCAAATAAATATTCACAGGTTTTTTTATCATAATATAAATACATATTTTAAAGTTTTTTATAATAATAATAATATATGAATGAACACTTTTTAGTAATGTTTTTGTAATTAATAATACAAATATAATAATATTATAGAAACGATAATATGCAAATAAATATTGACAGGTTTTTTTGATCATAATATAAATACATAGTTTAAAGTTTTTTTATAATTATAATTATATATGAATGAACACTTTTTAATAATGTTTTTGTTATGAATAATACATATATAATAATATTAAAGGAAGGATAATATACAAATAAATATATATAAATGTTTTTGATCATAATATAAATACATATTTTATAATATTTTTATAATTATAATAATATATGAATGAACACTTTTTAATAATGTTTTTGTTATGAATAATACATATATAATAATATTATAGGAAGGATAATATACAAATAAATATATATAAATGTTTTTGATCATAATATAAAAACATATTTTATAATATTTTTATAATAATAATTATATATGAATGAACACTTTTTAATAATGTTTTTGTTATTAATAATACATATATAATAATATTATAGGAAGGATAATATGCAAATAAATATTCACAGGTTTTTTTATCATAATATAAATACATATTTTAAAGTTTTTTATAATAATAATTATATATGAATGAACACTTTTTAGTAATGTTTTGTAATTAATAATACAAATATAATAATATTATAGAAACGATAATATGAAAATAAATATTGACAGGTTTTTTTGATCATAATATAAATACATAGTTTAAAGTTTTTTTATAATTATAATTATATATGAATGAACACTTTTTAATAATGTTTTTGTTATGAATAATACATATATAATAATATTATAGGAAGGATAATATACAAATAAATATATAAAAATGTTTTTGATCATAATATAAATACATATTTTATAATATTTTTATAATTATAATTATATATGAATGAACACTTTTTAACAATGTTTTTGTTATTAATAATACATATATAATAATATTATAGGAAGGATAATATGCAAATAAATATTCACAGGTTTTTTTTATCATAATATAAATACATATTTTAAAGTTTTTTATAATAATAATTATATATGAATGAACACTTTTTAGTAATGTTTTTGTAATTAATAATACAAATATAATAATATTATAGAAACGATAATATGAAAATAAATATTGACAGGTTTTTTTGATCATAATATAAATACATAGTTTAAAGTTTTTTTATAATTATAATTATATATGAATGAACACTTTTTAATAATGTTTTTGTTATGAATAATACATATATAATAATATTATAGGAAGGATAATATACAAATAAATATATATAAATGTTTTTGATCATAATATAAAAACATATTTTATAATATTTTTATAATAATAATTATATATGAATGAACACTTTTTAATAATGTTTTTGTTATTAATAATACATATATAATAATATTATAGGAAGGATAATATGCAAATAAATATTCACAGGTTTTTTTTATCATAATATAAATACATATTTTAAAGTTTTTTATAATAATAATTATATATGAATGAACACTTTTTAGTAATGTTTTTGTAATTAATAATACAAATATAATAATATTATAGAAACGATAATATGAAAATAAATATTGACAGGTTTTTTTGATCATAATATAAATACATAGTTTAAAGTTTTTTTATAATTATAATTATATATGAATGAACACTTTTTAATAATGTTTTTGTTATGAATAATACATATATAATAATATTATAGGAAGGATAATATACAAATAAATATATATAAATGTTTTTGATCATTATATAAATACATATTTTATAATATTTTTATAATAATAATTATATATGAATGAACACTTTTGAATAATGTTTTTGTTATTAATAATACATATATACTAATATTATAGGAAGGATAATATACAAATAAATATATATAAATGTTTTTGATCATAATATAAATACATATTTTATAATATTTTTATAATAATAATTATATATGAATGAACACTTTTTAATAATGTTTTTGTTATTAATAATACATATATAATAATATTATAGGAAGGATAATATGCAAATAAATATTCACAGGTTTTTTTATCATAATATAAATACATATTTTAAAGTTTTTTATAATAATAATAATATATGAATGAACACTTTTTAGTAATGTTTTTGTAATTAATAATACAAATATAATAATATTATAGAAACGATAATATGCAAATAAATATTGACAGGTTTTTTTGATCATAATATAAATACATAGTTTAAAGTTTTTTTATAATTATAATTATATATGAATGAAAACTTTTTAATAATGTTTTTGTTATGAATAATACATATATAATAATATTAAAGGAAGGATAATATACAAATAAATATATATAAATGTTTTTGATCATAATATAAATACATATTTTATAATATTTTTATAATTATAATAATATATGAATGAACACTTTTTAATAATGTTTTTGTTATGAATAATACATATATAATAATATTATAGGAAGGATAATATACAAATAAATATATATAAATGTTTTTGATCATAATATAAATACATATTTTATAATATTTTTATAATTATAATAATATATGAATGAACACTTTTTAATAATGTTTTTGTTATTAATAATACATATATAATAATATTATAGGAAGGATAATATACAAATAAATATATATAAATGTTTTTGATCATAATATAAAAACATATTTTATAATATTTTTATAATAATAATTATATATGAATGAACACTTTTTAATAATGTTTTTGTTATTAATAATACATATATAATAATATTATAGGAAGGATAATATGCAAATAAATATTCACAGGTTTTTTTTATCATAATATAAATACATATTTTAAAGTTTTTTATAATAATAATTATATATGAATGAACACTTTTTAGTAATGTTTTTGTAATTAATAATACAAATATAATAATATTATAGAAACGATAATATGAAAATAAATATTGACAGGTTTTTTTGATCATAATATAAATACATAGTTTAAAGTTTTTTTTATAATTATAATTATATATGAATGAACACTTTTTAATAATGTTTTTGTTATGAATAATACATATATAATAATATTATAGGAAGGATAATATACAAATAAATATATATAAATGTTTTTGATCATTATATAAATACATATTTTATAATATTTTTATAATAATAATTATATATGAATGAACACTTTTGAATAATGTTTTTGTTATTAATAATACATATATACTAATATTATAGGAAGGATAATATACAAATAAATATATATAAATGTTTTTGATCATAATATAAATACATATTTTATAATATTTTTATAATAATAATTATATATGAATGAACACTTTTTAATAATGTTTTTGTTATTAATAATACATATATAATAATATTATAGGAAGGATAATATGCAAATAAATATTCACAGGTTTTTTTATCATAATATAAATACATATTTTAAAGTTTTTTATAATAATAATAATATATGAATGAACACTTTTTAGTAATGTTTTTGTAATTAATAATACAAATATAATAATATTATAGAAACGATAATATGCAAATAAATATTGACAGGTTTTTTTGATCATAATATAAATACATAGTTTAAAGTTTTTTTATAATTATAATTATATATGAATGAACACTTTTTAATAATGTTTTTGTTATGAATAATACATATATAATAATATTAAAGGAAGGATAATATACAAATAAATATATATAAATGTTTTTGATCATAATATAAATACATATTTTATAATATTTTTATAATTATAATAATATATGAATGAACACTTTTTAATAATGTTTTTGTTATGAATAATACATATATAATAATATTATAGGAAGGATAATATACAAATAAATATATATAAATGTTTTTGATCATAATATAAAAACATATTTTATAATATTTTTATAATAATAATTATATATGAATGAACACTTTTTAATAATGTTTTTGTTATTAATAATACATATATAATAATATTATAGGAAGGATAATATGCAAATAAATATTCACAGGTTTTTTTTATCATAATATAAATACATATTTTAAAGTTTTTTATAATAATAATTATATATGAATGAACACTTTTTAGTAATGTTTTTGTAATTAATAATACAAATATAATAATATTATAGAAACGATAATATGAAAATAAATATTGACAGGTTTTTTTGATCATAATATAAATACATAGTTTAAAGTTTTTTTATAATTATAATTATATATGAATGAACACTTTTTAATAATGTTTTTGTTATGAATAATACATATATAATAATATTATAGGAAGGATAATATACAAATAAATATATAAAAATGTTTTTGATCATAATATAAATACATATTTTATAATATTTTTATAATTATAATTATATATGAATGAACACTTTTTAACAATGTTTTTAATAATAATAATACATATATATTAATATTATAGTAAGGATAATATGCAATTAAATATTGACAGGTTTTTTTTATCATAATATAAATACATATTTTATAATTTTTATATAAAAATAATTATATATGAATGAACACTTTTTAATGATGTTTTTGTTATTAATAAAACATATATAATAATATTATAGGAAGGATAATATACAAATAAATATACAAATAAATATATATAAATGTTTTTGATCATAATATAAATACATATTTTATAATATTTTTATAATAATAATTATATATGAATGAACACTTTTTAATAATGTTTTTGTTATTAATAATACATATATAATAATATTATAGGAAGGATAATATGCAAATAAATATTCACAGGTTTTTTTATCATAATATAAATACATATTTTAAAGTTTTTTATAATAATAATAATATATGAATGAACACTTTTTAGTAATGTTTTTGTAATTAATAATACAAATATAATAATATTATAGAAACGATAATATGCAAATAAATATTGACAGGTTTTTTTGATCATAATATAAATACATAGTTTAAAGTTTTTTTATAATTATAATTATATATGAATGAACACTTTTTAATAATGTTTTTGTTATGAATAATACATATATAATAATATTAAAGGAAGGATAATATACAAATAAATATATATAAATGTTTTTGATCATAATATAAATACATATTTTATAATATTTTTATAATTATAATAATATATGAATGAACACTTTTTAATAATGTTTTTGTTATGAATAATACATATATAATAATATTATAGGAAGGATAATATACAAATAAATATATATAAATGTTTTTGATCATAATATAAAAACATATTTTATAATATTTTTATAATAATAATTATATATGAATGAACACTTTTTAATAATGTTTTTGTTATTAATAATACATATATAATAATATTATAGGAAGGATAATATGCAAATAAATATTCACAGGTTTTTTTTATCATAATATAAATACATATTTTAAAGTTTTTTATAATAATAATTATATATGAATGAACACTTTTTAGTAATGTTTTTGTAATTAATAATACAAATATAATTATATTATAGAAACGATAATATGAAAATAAATATTGACAGGTTTTTTTGATCATAATATAAATACATAGTTTAAAGTTTTTTTATAATTATAATTATATATGAATGAACACTTTTTAATAATGTTTTTGTTATGAATAATACATATATAATAATATTATAGGAAGGATAATATACAAATAAATATATAAAAATGTTTTTGATCATAATATAAATACATATTTTATAATATTTTTATAATTATAATTATATATGAATGAACACTTTTTAACAATGTTTTTAATAATAATAATACATATATATTAATATTATAGTAAGGATAATATGCAATTAAATATTGACAGGTTTTTTTATCATAATATAAATACATATTTTATAATTTTTATATAAAAATAATTATATATGAATGAACACTTTTTAATGATGTTTTTGTTATTAATAAAACATATTTAATAATATTATAGGAAGGATAATATACAAATAAATATATATAAATGTTTTGATCATAATATAAATACATATTTTATAATATTTTTATAATAATAATTATATATGAATGAACACTTTTTAATGATGTTTTTGTAATTAATAATACATATATAATAATATTATAGGAAGGATAATATGCAAATAAATATTCACAGTTTTTTTTTATCATAATATAAATACATATTTAAAAGTTTTTTATAATAATAATTATATATGAATGAACACTTTTTAGTAATGTTTTTGTAATTAATAATACAAATATAATAATATTATAGAAACGATAATATGAAAATAAATATTGACAGGTTTTTTTGATCATAATATAAATACATAGTTTAAAGTTTTTTTATAATTATAATTATATATGAATGAACACTTTTTAATAATGTTTTTGTTATGAATAATACATATATAATAATATTATAGGAAGGATAATATACAAATAAATATATAAAAATGTTTTTTATCATAATATAAATACATATTTTAAAGTTTTTTATAATAATAATTATATATGAATGAACACTTTTTAGTAATGTTTTTGTAATTAATAATACAAATATAATAATATTATAGAAACGATAATATGCAAATAGATATTGACAGGTTTTTTTGAACATAATATAAATACATAATTTAAAGTTTTTTTATAATAATAATTATATATGAATGAACACTTTTTAGTAATGTTTTTGTAATTAATAATACAAATATAATAATATTATAGAAACGATAATATGCAAATAAATATTGACAGGTTTTTTGATCATAATATAAATACATAGTTTAAAGTTTTTTTATAATTATAATTATATATGAATGAACACTTTTTAATAATGTTTTTGTTATGAATAATACATATATTATAATATTATAGAAAGGATAATATACAAATAAATATATATAAATGTTTTTGATCATAATATAAATACATATTTTATAATAATAATAATATATGAATGAACACTTTTTAATAATATTTTTGTTATTAATAATACATATAAAATAATATTATAGGAAGGATAATATACAAATAAATATATATAAATGTTTTTGATCATAATATAAATACATATTTTATAATATTTTTATAATAATAATTATATATGAATGAACACTTTTTAATAATGTTTTTGTTATTAATAATACATATATAATAATATTATAGGAAGGATAATATACAAATAAATATATATAAATGTTTTTGATCATAATATAAATACATATTTTATAATATTTTTATAATTATAATTATATATGAATGAACACTTTTTAATAATGTTTTTGTTATTAATAATACATATTATATAATAATATTATAGGAAGGATAATATACAAATAAATATATATAAATGTTTTTGATCATAATATAAATACATATTTTATAATATTTTTTATAATTATAATTATATATGAATGAACACTTTTTAATAATGTTTTTAATAATAATAATACATATATATTAATATTATAGGAAGGATAATATGCAATTAAATATTGACAGGTTTTTTTTATCATAATATAAATACATATTTTAAATCTTTTTATAATAATAATTATATATGAATGAACACTTTTTAGTAATGTTTTTGTAATTAATAATACAAATATAATAATATTAAAGAAACAATAATATGCAAATAAATATTGACAGGTTTTTTTGATCATAATATAAATACATAGTTTAAAGTTTTTTTATAATTATAATTATATATGAATGAACACTTTTTAATAATGTTTTTGTTATGAATAATACATATATAATAATATTATAGGAAGGATAATATACAAATAAATATATAAAAATGTTTTTGATCATAATATAAATACATATTTTATAATATTTTTATAATTATAATTATATATGAATGAACACTTTTTAATAATGTTTTTAATAATTATAATACATATATATTAATATTATAGTAAGGATAATATGCAATTAAATATTGACAGGTTTTTTTTATCATAATATAAATACATATTTTATAATTTTTATATAAAAATAATTATATATGAATGAACACTTTTTAATGATGTTTTTGTTATTAATAATACATATATAATAATATTATAGGAAGGATAATATACAAATAAATATATATAAATGTTTTTGATCATAATATAAATACATATTTTGTAATATTTTTATAATAATAATTATATATGAATGAACACTTTTTAATGATGTTTTTGTAATTAATAATACATATATAATAATATTATAGGAAGGATAATATGCAAATAAATATTCACAGTTTTTTTTTATCATAATATAAATACATATTTAAAAGTTTTTTATAATAATAATTATATATGAATGAACACTTTTTAGTAATGTTTTTGTAATTAATAATACAAATATAATAATATTATAGAAACGATAATATGAAAATAAATATTGACAGGTTTTTTTGATCATAATATAAATACATAGTTTTTAAGATTTTTTATAATTATAATTATATATGAATGAACACTTTTTAATAATGTTTTTGTTATGAATAATACATATATAATAATATTATAGGAAGGATAATATACAAATAAATATATAAAAATGTTTTTGATCATAATATAAATACATATTTTATAATATCTTTATAATTATAATTATATATGAATGAACACTTTTTAATAATGTTTTTAATAATAATAATACATATATATTACTATTATAGTAAGGATAATATGCAATTAAATATTGACAGGTTTTTTTTTATCATAATATAAATACATATTTTATAATTTTTATATAAAAATAATTATATATGAATGAACACTTTTTAATGATGTTTTTGTTATTAATAATACATATATAATAATATTATAGGAAGGATAATATACAAATAAATATATATAAATGTTTTTGATCATAATATAAATACATATTTTATAATATTTTTATAATAATAATTATATATGAATGAACACTTTTGAATAATGTTTTTGTTATTAATAATACATATATAATAATATTATAGGAAGGATAATATACAAATAAATATATATAAATGTTTTTGATCATAATATAAATACATATTTTATAATATTTTTATAATAATAATTATATATGAATGAACACCTTTTAATAATGTTTTTGTTATTAATAATACATATATAATAATATTATAGGAAGGATAATATGCAAATAAATATTCACAGGTTTTTTTATCATAATATAAATACATATTTTAAAGTTTTTTATAATAATAATAATATATGAATGAACACTTTTTAGTAATGTTTTTGTGATTAATAATCCAAATATAATAATATTATAGGAAGGATAATATACAAATAAATATATATAAATGTTTTTGATCATAATATAAATACATATTTTATAATATTTTTATAATTATAATTATATATGAATGAACACTTTTTAATAATGTTTTTGTTATTAATAATACATATATAATAATATTATAGGAAGGATAATATACAAATAAATATATATAAATGTTTTTGATCATAATATAAATACATATTTTATAATATTTTTTATAATTATAATTATATATGAATGAACACTTTTTAATAATGTTTTTAATAATAATAATACATATATATTAATATTATAGGAAGGATAATATGCAATTAAATATTGACAGGTTTTTTTTATCATAATATAAATACATATTTTAAATCTTTTTATAATAATAATTATATATGAATGAACACTTTTTAGTAATGTTTTTGTAATTAATAATACAAATATAATAATATTAGAGAAACAATAATATGCAAATAAATATTGACAGGTTTTTTTGATCATAATATAAATACATAGTTTAAAGTTTTTTTATAATTATAATTATATATGAATGAACACTTTTTAATAATGTTTTTGTTATGAATAATACATATATAATAATATTATAGGAAGGATAATATACAAATAAATTTATAAAAATGTTTTTGATCATAATATAAATACATATTTTATAATATTTTTATAATTATAATTATATATGAATGAACACTTTTTAATAATGTTTTTAATAATAATAATACATATATATTAATATTATAGTAAGGATAATATGCAATTAAATATTGACAGGTTTTTTTTATCATAATATAAATACATATTTTATAATTTTTATATAAAAATAATTATATATGAATGAACACTTTTTAATGATGTTTTTGTTATTAATAATACATATATAATAATATTATAGGAAGGATAATATACAAATAAATATATATAAATGTTTTTGATCATAATATAAATACATATTTTATAATATTTTTATAATAATAATTATATATGAATGAACACTTTTTAATGATGTTTTTGTAATTAATAATACATATATAATAATATTATAGGAAGGATAATATGCAAATAAATATTCACAGTTTTTTTTTTATCATAATATAAATACATATTTAAAAGTTTTTTATAATAATAATTATATATGAATGAACACTTTTTAGTAATGTTTTTGTAATTAATAATACAAATATAATAATATTATAGAAACGATAATATGAAAATAAATATTGACAGGTTTTTTTGATCATAATATAAATACATAGTTTAAAGTTTTTTTATAATTATAATTATATATGAATGAACACTTTTTAATAATGTTTTTGTTATGAATAATACATATATAATAATATTATAGGAAGGATAATATACAAATAAATATATAAAAATGTTTTTGATCATAATATAAATACATATTTTATAATATTTTTATAATTATAATTATATATGAATGAACACTTTTTAATTAAGTTTTTAAAAATAATAATACATATATATTAATATTATAGTAAGGATAATATGCAATTAAATATTGACAGGTTTTTTTTATCATAATATACATACATATTTTAAAGTTTTTTATAATAATAATTATATATGAATGAACACTTTTTAGTAATGTTTTTGTAATTAATAATACAAATATAATAATATTATAGAAACGATAATATGCAAATAGATATTGACAGGTTTTTTGATCATAATATAAATACATAGTTTAAAGTTTTTTTATAATTATAATTATATATGAATGAACACTTTTTAATAATGTTTTTGTTATGAATAATACATATATTATAATATTATAGAAAGGATAATATACAAATAAATATATATAAATGTTTTTGATCATAATATAAATACATATTTTATAATATTTTTATAATAATAATAATATATGAATGAACACTTTTTAATAATATTTTTGTTATTAATAATACATATAAAATAATATTATAGGAAGGATAATATACAAATAAATATATATAAATGTTTTTGATCATAATATAAATACATATTTTATAATATTTTTATAATAATAATTATATATGAATGAACACTTTTTAATAATGTTTTTGTTATTAATAATACATATATAATAATATTATAGGAAGGATAATATACAAATAAATATATATAAATGTTTTTGATCATAATATAAATACATATTTTATAATATTTTTATAATTATAATTATATATGAATGAACACTTTTTAATAATGTTTTTGTTATTAATAATACATATATAATAATATTATAGGAAGGATAATATACAAATAAATATATATAAATGTTTTTGATCATAATATAAATACATATTTTATAATATTTTTTATAATTATAATTATATATGAATGAACACTTTTTAATAATGTTTTTAATAATAATAATACATATATATTAATATTATAGGAAGGATAATATGCAATTAAATATTGACAGGTTTTTTTTATCATAATATAAATACATATTTTAAATCTTTTTATAATAATAATTATATATGAATGAACACTTTTTAGTAATGTTTTTGTTATTAATAATACAAATATAATAATATTAAAGAAACAATAATATGCAAATAAATATTGACAGGTTTTTTTGATCATAATATAAATACATAGTTTAAAGTTTTTTTATAATTATAATTATATATGAATGAACACTTTTTAATAATGTTTTTGTTATGAATAATACATATATAATAATATTATAGGAAGGATAATATACAAATAAATATATAAAAATGTTTTTGATCATAATATAAGTACATATTTTATAATATTTTTATAATTATAATTATATATGAATGAACACTTTTTAATAATGTTTTTAATAATAATAATACATATATATTAATATTATAGTAAGGATAATATGCAATTAAATATTGACAGGTTTTTTTTATCATAATATAAATACATATTTTATAATTTTTATATAAAAATAATTATATATGAATGAACACTTTTTAATGATGTTTTTGTTATTAATAATACATATATAATAATATTATAGGAAGGATAATATACAAATAAATATATATAAATGTTTTTGATCATAATATAAATACATATTTTGTAATATTTTTATAATAATAATTATATATGAATGAACACTTTTTAATGATGTTTTTGTAATTAATAATACATATATAATAATATTATAGGAAGGATAATATGCAAATAAATATTCACAGTTTTTTTTATCATAATATAAATACATATTTAAAAGTTTTTTATAATAATAATTATATATGAATGAACACTTTTTAGTAATGTTTTTGTAATTAATAATACAAATATAATAATATTATAGAAACGATAATATGAAAATAAATATTGACAGGTTTTTTTGATCATAATATAAATACATAGTTTTTAAGATTTTTTATAATTATAATTATATATGAATGAACACTTTTTAATAATGTTTTTGTTATGAATAATACATATATAATAATATTATAGGAAAGATAATATACAAATAAATATATAAAAATGTTTTTTATCATAATATAAATACATATTTTATAATTTTTATATAATAATAATTATATATGAATGAACACTTTTGAATAATGTTTTTGTTATTAATAATACATATATAATAATATTATAGGAAGGATAATATACAAATAAATATATATAAATGTTTTTGATCATAATATAAATACATATTTTATAATATTTTTATAATAATAATTATATATGAATGAACACCTTTTAATAATGTTTTTGTTATTAATAATACATATATAATAATATTATAGGAAGGATAATATGCAAATAAATATTCACAGGTTTTTTTATCATAATATAAATACATATTTTAAAGTTTTTTATAATAATAATAATATATGAATGAACACTTTTTAGTAATGTTTTTGTGATTAATAATCCAAATATAATAATATTATAGAAACGATAATATGCAAATAAATATTGACAGGTTTTTTTGATCATAATATAAATACATAGTTTAAAGTTTTTTTATAATTATAATTATATATTAATGAACACTTTTTAATAATGTTTTTGTTATGAATAATACATATATAATAATATTATAGGAAGGATAATATACAAATAAATATATATAAATGTTTTTGATCATAATATAAATACATATTTTATAATAATTTTATAATAATAATAATATATGAATGAACACTTTTTAATAATGTTTTTGTTATTAATAATACATATATAATAATATTATAGAAACGATAATATGCAAATAAATATTGACAGGTTTTTTTGATCATAATATAAATACATAGTTTAAAGTTTTTTTATAATAATAATTATATATGAATGAACACTTTTTAGTAATGTTTTTGTAATTAATAATACAAATATAATAATATTATAGAAACGATAATATGCAAATAAATATTGACAGGTTTTTTTGATCATAATATAAATACATAGTTTAAAGTTTTTTTTATAATTATAATTATATATGAATGAACACTTTTTAATAATGTTTTTGTTATGAATAATACATATATAATAATATTATAGGAAGGATAATATACAAATAAATATATATAAATGTTTTTGATCATAATATAAATACATATTTTATAATAATTTTATAATAATAATAATATATGAATGAACACTTTTTAATAATGTTTTTGTTATTAATAATATAAAATATTTTTATAATAATAATTATATATGAATGAACACTTTTGAATAATGTTTTTGTTATTAATAATACATATATAATAATATTATAGGAAGGATAATATACAAATAAATATATATAAATGTTTTTGATCATAATATAAATACATATTTTATAATATTTTTATAATAATAATTATATATGAATGAACACTTTTTAATAATGTTTTTGTTATTAATAATACATATATAATAATATTATAGGAAGGATAATATGCAAATAAATATTCACAGGTTTTTTTATCATAATATAAATACATATTTTAAAGTTTTTTATAATAATAATAATATATGAACACTTTTTAGTAATGTTTTTGTAATTAATAATCCAAATATAATAATATTATAGAAACGATAATATGCAAATAAATATTGACAGGTTTTTTTGATCATAATATAAATACATAGTTTAAAGTTTTTTTATAATAATAATTATATATGAATGAACACTTTTTAGTAATGTTTTTGTAATTAATAATACAAATATAATAATATTATAGAAACGATAATATGCAAATAAATATTGACAGGTTTTTTTGATCATAATATAAATACATAGTTTAAAGTTTTTTTATAATAATAATTATATATAAATGAACACTTTTTAGTAATGTTTTTGTAATTAATAATACAAATATAATAATATTATAGAAACGATAATATGCAAATAAATATTGACTGGTTTTTTTGATCATAATATAAATACATAGTTTAAAGTTTTTTTATAATTATAATTTTATATGAATGAACACTTTTTAATAATTTTTTTGTTATGAATAATACATATATAATAATATTATAGGAAGGATAATATACAAATAAATATATATAAATGTTTTTGATCATAATATAAATACATATTTTATAATAATTTTATAATAATAATAATATATGAATGAACACTTTTTAATAATGTTTTTAATAATAATAATACATATATATTAATATTATAGTAAGGATAATATGCAAATAAATATTCACAGGTTTTTTTTATCATAATATAAATACATATTTTAAAGTTTTTTATAATAATAATTATATATGAATGAACACTTTTTAGTAATGTTTTTGTAATTAATAATACAAATATAATAATATTATAGAAACGATGATATGAAAATAAATATTGACAGGTTTTTTTGATCATAATATAAATACATAGTTTAAAGTTTTTTTATAATTATAATTATATATGAATGAACACTTTTTAATAATGTTTTTGTTATGAATAATACTTATATAATAATATTATTGTAAGGATAATATGCAATTAAATATTGACAGGTTTTTTTATCATAATATAAATACATATTTTATAATTTTTATATAAAAATAATTATATATGAATGAACACTTTTTAATGATGTTTTTGTTATTAATAATACATATATAATAATATTATAGGAAGGATAATATACAAATAAATATATATAAATGTTTTTGATCATAATATAAATACATATTTTATAATATTTTTATAATAATAATTATATATGAATGAACACTTTTGAATAATGTTTTTGTTATTAATAATACATATATAATAATATTATAGGAAGGATAATATACAAATAAATATATATAAATGTTTTTGATCATAATATAAATACATATTTTATAATAATTTTATAATAATAATAATATATGAATGAACACTTTTTAATAATGTTTTTGTTATTAATAATACATATATAATAATATTATAGGAAGGATAATATACAAGTAAATATATATAAATGTTTTTGATCATAATATAAATACATATTTTATAATATTTTTATAATTATAATTATATATGAATGAACACTTTTTAATAATGTTTTTAATAATAATAATAAATATATATTAATATTATAGTAAGGATAATATGCAAATAAATATTCACAGGTTTTTTTTTATCATAATATAAATACATATTTTAAAGTTTTTTATAATAATAATTATATATGAATAAACACTTTTGAATAATGTTTTTGTTATTAATAATACATATATAATAATATTATAGGAAGGATAATATACAAATAAATATATACAAATGTTTTTGATCATAATATAAATACATATTTTATAATAATTTTATAATAATAATAATATATGAATGAACACTTTTTAATAATGTTTTTGTTATTAATAATACATATATAATAATATTATAGGAAGGATAATATACAAATAAATATATATAAATGTTTTTGATCATAATATAAATACATATTTTATAATATTTTTATAATTATAATTATATATGAATGAACACTTTTTAATAATGTTTTTAATAATAATAATACATATATATTAATATTATAGTAAGGATAATATGCAAATAAATATTCACAGGTTTTTTTTATCATAATATAAATACATATTTTAAAGTTTTTTATAATAATAATTATATATGAATAAACACTTTTTAGTAATGTTTTTGTAATTAATACTACAAATATAATAATATTATAGAAACGATGATATGAAAATAAATATTGACAGGTTTTTTTGATCATAATATAAATACATAGTTTAAAGTTTTTTTATAATTATAATTATATATGAATGAACACTTTTTAATAATGTTTTTGTTATGAATAATACTTATATAATAATATTATAGTAAGGATAATATGCAATTAAATATTGACAGGTTTTTTATCATAATATAAATACATATTTTATAATTTTTATATAAAAATAATTATATATGAATGAACACTTTTTAATGATGTTTTTGTTATTAATAATACATATATAATAATATTATAGGAAGGATAATATACAAATAAATATATATAAATGTTTTTGATCATAATATAAATACATATTTTATAATATTTTTATAATAATAATTATATATGAATGAACACTTTTGAATCATGTTTTTGTTATTAATAACACATATATAATAATATTATAGGAAGGATAATATACAAATAAATATATATAAATGTTTTTGATCATAATATAAATACATATTTTATAATATTTTTATAATAATAATTATATATGAATGAACACTTTTTAATAATGTTTTTGTTATTAATAATACATATATAATAATATTATAGGAAGGATAATATGCAAATAAATATTCACAGGTTTTTTTATCATAATATAAATACATATTTTAAAGTTTTTTATAATAATAATAATATATGAATGAACACTTTTTAGTAATGTTTTTGTAATTAGTAATACAAATATAATAATATTATAGAAACGATAATATGCAAAAAAATATTGACAGGTTTTTTTGATCATAATATAAATACATAGTTTAAAGTTTTTTTATAATAATAATTATATATGAATGAACACTTTTTAGTAATGTTTTTGTAATTAATAATACAAATATAATAATATTATAGAAACGATAATATGCAAATAAATATTGACAGGTTTTTTTGATCATAATATAAATACATAGTTTAAAGTTTTTTTATAATAATAATTATATATGAATGAACACTTTTTAATAATGTTTTTGTTATGAATAATACATTTATAATAATATTATAGGAAGGATAATATACAAATAAATATATATAAATGTTTTTGATCATAATATAAATACATATTTTATAATATTTTTATAATAATAATAATATATGAATGAACACTTTTTAATAATGTTTTTGTTATGAATAATACATATATAATAATATTATAGGAAGGATAATATACAAATAAATATATATAAATGTTTTTGATCATAATATAAATACATATTTTATAATATTTTTATAATAATAATTATATATGAATGAACACTTTTTAATAATGTTTTTGTTATTAATAATACATATATAATAATATTATAGGAAGGATAATATACAAATAAATATATATAAATGTTTTTGATCATAATATAAATACATATTTTATAATATTTTTATAATTATAATTATATATGATGAACACTTTTTAATAATGATTTTAATAATAATAATACATATATATATTAATATTATAGTAAGGATAATATGCAATTAAATATTGACAGGTTTTTTTTATCATATTATAAATACATATTTTAAAATTTTTATATAAAAATAATTATATATGAATGAACAATTTTTAATTATGTTTTTGTAATTAATAATACATATATAATAATATTATAGGAAGGATAATATGCAAATAAATATTCACAGGTTTTTTTATCATAATATAAATACATATTTTAAAGTTTTTTATAATAATAATTATATATGAATGAACACTTTTTAGTAATGTTTTTGTAATTAATAATACATATATAATAATATTATAGAAACGATAATATGAAAATAAATATTGACAGGTTTTTTTGATCATAATATAAATACATAGTTTAAAGTTTTTTTATAATTATAATTATATATGAATGAACACTTTTTAATAATGTTTTTGTTATGAATAATACATATATAATAATATTATAGGAAAGATAATATACAAATAAATATATAAAAATGTTTTTGATCATAATATAAATACATATTTTATAATATTTTTATAATTATAATTATATATGAATGAACACTTTTTAATAATGTTTTTGTTATTAATAATACATATATATTAATATTATAGTAAGGATAATATGCAATTAAATATTGAAAGGTTTTTTTTTATCATAATATAAATACATATTTTATAATTTTTATATAAAAATAATTATATATGAATGAACACTTTTTAATGATGTTTTTGTTATTAATAATACATATATAATAATATTATAGGAAGGATAATATACAAATAAATATATATAAATGTTTTTGATCATAATATAAATACATATTTTATAATATTTTTATAATAATAATTATATATGAATAAACACTTTTGAATAATGTTTTTGTTATTAATAATACATATATAATAATATTATAGGAAGGATAATATACAAATAAATATATATAAATGTTTTTGATCATAATATAAATACATATTTTATAATATTTTTATAATAATAATTATATATGAATGAACACTTTTTAATAATGTTTTTGTTATTAATAATACATATATAATAATATTATAGGAAGGATAATATGCAAATAAATATTCACAGGTTTTTTTGATCATAATATAAATACATAGTTTAAAGTTTTTTTATAATAATAATTATATATGAATGAACACTTTTTAGTAATTTTTTTGTAATTAATAATACAAATATAATAATATTATAGAAACGATAATATGCAAATAAATATTGACAGGTTTTTTTGATCATAATATAAATACATAGTTTAAAGTTTTTTTATAATTATAATTATATATAAATGAACACTTTTTAATAATGTTTTTGTTATGAATAATACATATATAATAATATTATAGGAAGGATAATATACAAATAAATATATATAAATGTTTTTGATCATAATATAAATACATATTTTATAATATTTTTATAATAATAATAATATATGAATGAACACTTTTTAATAATGTTTTTGTTATGAATAATACATATATAATAATATTATAGGAAGGATAATATACAAATAAATATATATAAATGTTTTTGATCATAATATAAATACATATTTTATAATATTTTTATAAAAATAATTATATATGAATGAACACTTTTTAATAATGTTTTTGTTATTAATAATACATATATAATAATATAATAGGAAGGATAATATACAAATAAATATATATAAATGTTTTTGATCATAATATAAATACATATTTTATAATATTTTTATAATTATAATTATATATGAATGAACACTTTTTAATAATGTTTTTAATAATAATAATACATATATATTAATATTATAGTAAGGATAATATGCAATTAAATATTGACAGGTTTTTTTTATCATAATATAAATACATATTTTAAAATTTTTATATAAAAATAATTATATATAAATGAACACTTTTTAATAATGTTTTTGTTATGAATAATACATATATAATAATATTATAGGAAGGATAATATACAAATAAATATATAAAAATGTTTTTGATCATAATATAAATACATATTTTATAATATTTTTATAATTATAATTATATATGAATGAACACTTTTTAATAATGTTTTTAATAACAATAATACATATATATTAATATTATAGTAAGGATAATAAGCAATTAAATATTGACAGGTTTTTTTTATAATAATATAAATACATATTTTATAATTTTTATATAAAAATAATTATATATGAATGAACACTTTTTAATGATGTTTTTGTTATTAATAATACATATATAATAATATTATAGGAAGGATAATATACAAATAAATATATATAAATGTTTTTGATCATAATATAAATACATATTTTATAATATTTTTATAATAATAATTATATATGAATGAACACTTTTGAATAATGTTTTTGTTATTAATAATATATATATAATAATATTATAGGAAGGATAATATACAAATAAATATATATAAATGTTTTTGATCATAATATAAATACATATTTTATAATATTTTTATAATAATAATTATATATGAATGAACACTTTTTAATAATGTTTTTGTTATTAATAATACATATATAATAATATTATAGGAAGAATAATATGCAAATAAATATTCACAGGTTTTTTTATCATAATATAAATACATATTTTAAAGTTTTTTATAATAATAATAATATATGAATGAACACTTTTTAGTAATGTTTTTGTAATTAATAATCCAAATATAATAATATTATAGAAACGATAATATGGAAATAAATATTGACAGGTTTTTTTGATCATAATATAAATACATAGTTTAAAGTTTTTTTATAATAATAATTATATATGAATGAACACTTTTTAGTAATGTTTTTGTAATTAATAATACAAATATAATAATATTATAGAAACGATAATATGCAAATAAATATTGACAGGTTTTTTTGATCATAATATAAATACATAGTTTAAAGTTTTTTTATAATTATAATTATATATGAATGAACACTTTTTAATAATGTTTTTGTTATGAATAATACATATATAATAATATTATAGGAAGGATAATATACAAATAAATATATATAAATGTTTTTGATCATAATATAAATACATATTTTATAATATTTTTATAATAATAATTATATATGAATGAACACTTTTTAATAATGTTTTTGTTATGAATAATACATATATAATAATATTATAGGAAGGATAATATACAAATAAATATATATAAATGTTTTTGATCATAATATAAATACATATTTTATAATATTTTTATAATAATAATTATATATGAATGAACACTTTTTAATAATGTTTTTGTTATTAATAATACATATATAATGATATTATAGGAAGGATAATATACAAATAAATATATATAAATGTTTTTGATCATAATATAAATACATATTTTATAATATTTTTATAATTATAATTATATATGAATGAACACTTTTTAATAATGTTTTTGTTATTAATAATACATATATAATAATATTATAGGAAGAATAATATGCAAATAAATATTCACAGGTTTTTTTATCATAATATAAATACATATTTTAAATCTTTTTATAATAATAATTATATATGAATGAACACTTTTTAGTAATGTTTTTGTAATTAATAATACAAATATAATAATATTATAGAAACGATAATATGCAAATAAATATTGACAGGTTTTTTGATCATAATATAAATACATAGTTTAAAGTTTTTTTATAATTATAATTATATATGAATGAACACTTTTTAATAATGTTTTTGTTATGAATAATACATATATAATAATATTATAGAAAGGATAATATACAAATAAATATATATAAATGTTTTTGATCATAATATAAATACATGTTTTATAATATTTTTATAATAATAATAATATATGAATGAACACTTTTTAATAATGTTTTTGTTATTAATAATACATATATAATAATATTATAGGAAGGATAATATACAAATAAATATATATAAATGTTTTTGATCATAATATAAATACATATTTTATAATATTTTTATAATAATAATTATATATGAATGAACACTTTTTAATGATGTTTTTGTAATTAATAATACATATATAATAATATTATAGGAAGGATAATATGCAAATAAATATTCACAGTTTTTTTTTATCATAATATAAATACATATTTTAAAGTTTTTTATAATAATAATTATATATGAATGAACACTTTTTAGTAATGTTTTTGTAATTAATAATACAAATATAATAATATTATAGAAACGATAATATGCAAATAGATATTGACAGGTTTTTTTGAACATAATATAAATACATAGTTTAAAGTTTTTTTATAATAATAATTATATATGAATGAACACATATTTATTTGTATATTATCCTTCCTATAATATTATTATATATGTATTATTAATAACAAAAACATTATTAAAAAGTGTTCATTCATATGTATTATTATTATAAAAATATTATAAAATATGTATTTATATTGTGATCAAAAACATTTATATATATTTATTTGTATATTATCCTTCCTATAATATTATTATATATGTATTATTAATAACAAAAACATTATTAAAAAGTGTTCATTCATATATAATTATAATTATAAAAATATTATAAAATATGTATTTATATTATGATCAAAAACATTTATATATATTTATTTGTATATTATCCTTCCTATAATATTATTATATATGTATTATTAATAACAAAAACATTATTAAAAAGTGTTCATTCATATATAATTATTATTATAAAAATATTATAAAATATGTTTTTATATTATGATCAAAAACATTTATATATATTTATTTGTATATTATCCTTCCTATAATATTATTATATATGTATTATTCATAACAAAAACATTATTAAAAAGTGTTCATTCATATATAATTATTATTATAAAAATATTATAAAATATGTATTTATATTATGATCAAAAACATTTATATATATTTATTTGTATATTATCCTTCCTATAATATTATTATATATGTATTATTCATAACAAAAACATTATTAAAAAGTGTTCATTCATATATAATTATAATTATAAAAAAACTTTAAACTATGTATTTATATTATGATCAAAAAAACCTGTCAATATTTATTTGCATATTATCGTTTCTATAATATTATTATATTTGTATTATTAATTACAAAAACATTACTAAAAAGTGTTCATTCATATATAATTATTATTATAAAAATATTATAAAATATGTATTTATATTATGATAAAAAAAACTGTGAATATTTATTTGCATATTATCCTTCCTATAATATTATTATATATGTATTATTAATTACAAAAACATCATTAAAAAGTGTTCATTCATATATAATTATTATTATAAAAATATTATAAAATATGTATTTATATTATGATCAAAAACATTTATATATATTTATTTGTATATTATCCTTCCTATAATATTATTATATATGTATTATTAATAACAAAAACATTATTCAAAAGTATTCATTCATATAAAATTATTATTATAAAAATATTAAAAATATGTATTTATATTATGATCAAAAACATTTATATATATTTATTTGTATATTATCCTTCCTTTTCCTTTTCCTTTTGTATATTATTATATATGTATTATTAAAAACAAAAACATCATTAAAAAGTGTTCATTTATATATAATTATTTTTATATAAAAATTTTAAAATATGTATTTATATTATGATAAAAAAAACCTGTCA
This sequence comes from Macrosteles quadrilineatus, assembly GCF_028750875.1. Lineage (NCBI taxonomy): Eukaryota > Metazoa > Arthropoda > Insecta > Hemiptera > Cicadellidae > Macrosteles > Macrosteles quadrilineatus. The sequence continues at coordinate 54,351 of NW_026542951.1, forward strand.
ATATTTAATTGCATATTATCCTTACTATAATATTAATATATATGTATTATTATTATTAAAAACATTATTAAAAAGTGTTCATTCATATATAATTATAATTATAAAAATATTATAAAATATGTATTTATATTATGATCAAAAACATTTATATATATTTATTTGTATATTATCCTTCCTATTATATTATTATATATGTATTATTAATAACAAAAACATTATTAAAAAGTGTTCATTCATATATAATTATTTTTATAAAAATATTATAAAATATGTATTTATATTATGATCAAAAACATTTATATATATTTATTTGTATATTATCCTTCCTATAATATTATTATATATGTATTATTCATAACAAAAACATTATTAAAAAGTGTTCATTCATATATTATTATTATTATAAAAATATTATAAAATATGTATTTATATTATGATCAAAAACATTTATATATATTTATTTGTATATTATCCTTCCTATAATATTATTATATATGTATTATTCATAACAAAAACATTATTAAAAAGTGTTCATTTATATATAATTATAATTATAAAAAAACTTTAAACTATGTATTTATATTATGATCAAAAAAACCTGTCAATATTTATTTGCATATTATCGTTTCTATAATATTATTATATTTGTATTATTAATTACAAAAAAATTACTAAAAAGTGTTCATTCATATATAATTATTATTATAAAAAAACTTTAAACGATGTATTTATATTATGATCAAAAAAACCTGTGAATATTTATTTGCATATTATCCTTCCTATAATATTATTATATATGTATTATTAATAACAAAAACATTATTAAAAAGTGTTCATTCATATATAATTATTATTATAAAAATATTATAAAATATGTATTTATATTATGATCAAAAACATTTATATATATTTATTTGTATATTATCCTTCCTATAATATTATTATATATGTATTATTAATAACAAAAACATTATTCAAAAGTGTTTATTCATATATAATTATTATTATAAAAATATTATAAAATATGTATTCATATTATGATCAAAAACATTTATATATATTTATTTGTATATTATCCTTCCTATAATATTATTATATATGTATTATTAATAACAAAAACATCATTAAAAAGTGTTCATTCATATATAATTATTTTTATATAAAAATTATAAAATATGTATTTATATTATGATAAAAAAAAACCTTTCAATATTTAATTGCATATTATCCTTACTATAATATTAATATATATGTATTATTATTATTAAAAACATTATTAAAAAGTGTTCATTCATATATAATTATAATTATAAAAATATTATAAAATATGTATTTATATTATGATCAAAAACATTTTTATATATTTATTTGTATATTATCTTTCCTATAATATTATTATATATGTATTATTCATAACAAAAACATTATTAAAAAGTGTTCATTCATATATAATTATAATTATAAAAAAACTTTAACCTATGTATTTATATTATGATCAAAAAAACCTGTCAATATTTATTTTCATATTATCGTTTCTATAATATTATTATATATGTATTATTAATTACAAAAACATTACTAAAAAGTGTTCATTCATATATAATTATTATTATAAAAAACTTTAAAATATGTATTTATATTATGATAAAAAAACCTGTGAATATTTATTTGCATATTATCCTTCCTATAATATTATTATATATGTATTATTAATTACAAAAACATCATTACAAATTGTTCATTCATATATAATTATTTTTATATAAAAATTTTAAAATATGTATTTATAATATGATAAAAAAAACCTGTCAATATTTAATTGCATATTATCTTTACTATAATATTAATATATATATGTATTATTATTATTAAAATCATTATTAAAAAGTGTTCATCATATATAATTATAATTATAAAAATATTATAAAATATGTATTTATATTATGATCAAAAACATTTATATATATTTATTTGTATATTATCCTTCCTATAATATTATTATATATGTATTATTAATAACAAAAACATTATTAAAAAGTGTTCATTCATATATAATTATTATTATAAAAATATTATAAAATATGTATTTATATTATGATCAAAAACATTTATATATATTTATTTGTATATTATCCTTCCTATAATATTATTATATATGTATCATTCATAACAAAAACATTATTAAAAAGTGTTCATTCATATATAATTATAATTATAAAAAAACTTTAAACTATGTATTTATATTATGATAAAAAAAACCTGTCAATATTTATTTGCATATTATCGTTTCTATAATATTATTATATTTGTATTATTAATTACAAAAACATTACTAAAAAGTGTTCATTCATACATTATTATTATTATAAAAAACTTTAAAATATGTATTTATATTATGATAAAAAAACCTGTGAATATTTATTTGCATATTATCCTTCCTATAATATTATTATATATGTATTATTAATAACAAAAACATTATTAAAAAATGTTCATTCATATATAATTATTATTATAAAAATATTATAAAATATGTATTTATATTATGATCAAAAACATTTTTATATATTTATTTGTATATTGTCCTTCCTATAATATTATTATATATGTATTATTAATAACAAAAACATTATTAAAAAGTGTTCATTCATATATTATTATTATTATAAAATTATTATAAAATATGTATTTATATTATGATCAAAAACATTTATATATATTAATTTGTATATTATCCTTCCTATAATATTATTATATATGTATTATTCATAACAAAAACATTATTAAAAAGTGTTCTTTCATATAAAATTATAATTATAAAAAAACTTAAAACTATGTATTTATATTATGATCAAAAAAACCTGTCAATATTTATTTGCATATTATCGTTTCTATAATATTATTATATTTGTATTATTAATTACAAAAACATTACTAAAAAGTGTTCATTCATATATAATTATTATTATAAAAAAACTTTAAACTATGTATTTATATTATGATCAAAAAAACCTGTCAATATTTATTTGCATATTATCGTTTCTATAATATTATTATATTTGTATTATTAATTACAAAAACATTACTGAAAAGTGTTCATTCATATATAATTATTATTATAAAAAAACTTTAAACTATGTATTTATATTATGATCAAAAAAACCTGTCAATATTTATTTGCATATTATCGTTTCTATAATATTATTATATTTGGATTATTAATTACAAAAACATTACTAAAAAGTGTTCATATATTATTATTATTATAAAAAACTTTAAAATATGTATTTATATTATAATAAAAAAACATGTGAATATTTATTTGCATATTATCCCCCCTATAATATTATTATATATGTATTATTAATAACAAAAACATTATTAAAAATTGTTCATTCATATATAATTATTATTATAAAAATATTATAAAATATGTATTTATATTATGATCAAAAACATTTATATATATTTATTTGTATATTATCCTTCCTATAATATTATTATATATGTATTATTAATAACAAAAATATTATTCAAAAGTGTTCATTCATATATAATTATTATTATAAAAATATTATAAAATATGTATTTATATTATGATCAAAAACATTTATATATATTTATTTGTATATTATCCTTCCTATAATATTATTATATATGTATTATTCATAACAAAAACATTATTAAAAAGTGTTCATTCATATATAATTATAATTATAAAAAAACTTTAAACTATGTATTTATATTATGATAAAAAAAACCTGTCAATATTTATTTGCATATTATCGTTTCTATAATATTATTATATTTGTATTATTAATTACAAAAACATTACTAAAAAGTGTTCATTCATACATTATTATTATTATAAAAAACTTTAAAATATGTATTTATATTATGATAAAAAAACCTGTGAATATTTATTTGCATATTATCCTTCCTATAATATTATTATATATGTATTATTAATAACAAAAACATTATTAAAAAGTGTTCATTCATATATAATTATTATTATAAAAATATTATAAAATATGTATTTATATTATGATCAAAAACATTTTTATATATTTATTTGTATATTGTCCTTCCTATAATATTATTATATATGTATTATTAATAACAAAAACATTATTAAAACGTGTTCATTCATATATTATTATTATTATAAAATTATTATAAAATATGTATTTATATTATGATCAAAAACATTTATATATATTTATTTGTATATTATCCTTCCTATAATATTATTATATATGTATTATTCATAACAAAAACATTATTAAAAAGTGTTCATTCATATAAAATTATAATTATAAAAAAACTTAAAACTATGTATTTATATTATGATCAAAAAAACCTGTCAATATTTATTTGCATATTATCGTTTCTATAATATTATTATATTTGTATTATTAATTACAAAAACATTACTAAAAAGTGTTCATTCATATATAATTATTATTATAAAAAAACTTTAAACTATGTATTTATATTATGATCAAAAAACCTGTCAATATTTATTTGCATATTATCGTTTCTATAATATTATTATATTTGTATTATTAATTACAAAAACATTACTGAAAAGTGTTCATTCATATATAATTATTATTATAAAAAAACTTTAAACTATGTATTTATATTATGATCAAAAAAACCTGTCAATATTTATTTGCATATTATCGTTTCTATAATATTATTATATTTGGATTATTAATTACAAAAACATTACTAAAAAGTGTTCATATATTATTATTATTATAAAAAACTTTAAAATATGTATTTATATTATAATAAAAAAACATGTGAATATTTATTTGCATATTATCCTCCCTATAATATTATTATATATGTATTATTAATAACAAAAACATTATTAAAAATTGTTCATTCATATATAATTATTATTATAAAAATATTATAAAATATGTATTTATATTATGATCAAAAACATTTATATATATTTATTTGTATATTATCCTTCCTATAATATTATTATATATGTATTATTAATAACAAAAATATTATTCAAAAGTGTTCATTCATATATAATTATTATTATAAAAATATTATAAAATATGTATTTATATTATGATCAAAAACATTTATATATATTTATTTGTATGTTATCCTTCCTATAATATTATTATATATGTATTATTAATAACAAAAACATCATTAAAAAGTGTTCATTCATATATAATTATTGTTATATAAAAATTATAAAATATGTATTTATATTATGATAAAAAAAAACCTGTCAATATTTAATTGCATATTATCCTTACTATAATATTAATATATATGTATTATTATTATTAAAAACATTATTAAAAAGTGTTCATTCATATATAATTATAATTAAAAAAATATTATAAAATATGTATTTATATTATGATCAAAAACATTTTTATATATTTATTTGTATATTATCCTTCCTATAATATTATTATATATGTATTATTGATAACAAAAACATTATTAAAAAGTTCTCATTCATATATAATTATAATTATAAAAAAACTTTAAACTATGTATTTATATTATGATCAAAAAAACCTGTCAATATTTATTTTCATATTATCGTTTCTATAATATTATTATATTTGTATTATTAATTACAAAAACATTACTAAAAAGTGTTCATTCATATATAATTATTAATATAAAAAACTTTTAAATATGTATTTATATTATGATAAAAAAAAAAACTGTGAATATTTATTTGCATATTATCCTTCCTATAATATTATTATATATGTATTATTAATTACAAAAACATCATTAAAAAGTGTTCATTCATATATAATTATTATTATAAAAATATTATAAAATATGTATTTATATTATGATCAAAAACATTTATATATATTTATTTGTATATTATCCTTCCTATAATATTATTATATATGTATTATTAATAACAAAAACATTATTAAAAAGTGTTCATTCATATATAATTATTATTATAAAAATATTATAAAATATGTATTTATATTATGATCAAAAACATTTATATATATTTATTTGTATATTATCCTTCCTATAATATTATTATATATGTATTATTCATAACAAAAACATTATTAAAAAGTGTTCATTCATATATTATTATTATTATAAAAATATTATAAAATATGTATTTATATTATGATCAAAAACATTTATATATATTTATTTGTATATTATCCTTCCTATAATATTATTATATATGTATTATTCATAACAAAAACATTATTAAAAAGTGTTCATTCATATATAATTATAATTATAAAAAAACTTTAAACTATGTATTTATATTATGATCAAAAAAACCTGTCAATATTTATTTTCATATTATCGTTTCTATAATATTATTATATTTGTATTATTAATTACAAAAACATTACTAAAAAGTGTTCATTCATATATAATTATTATTATAAAAAAACTTTAAACTATGTATTTATATTATGATCAAAAAAACATGTCAATATTTTTTTGCATATTATCGTTTCTATAATATTATTATATTTGTATTACTAATTACAAAAACATTACTAAAAAGTGTTCATTCATATATTATTATTATTATAAAAAACTTTAAAATATGTATTTATATTATGATAAAAAAACCTGTGAATATTTATTTGCATATTATCCTTCCTATAATATTATTATATATGTATTATTAATAACAAAAACATTATTAAAAAGTGTTCATTCATATATAATTATTATTATAAAAATATTATAAAATATGTATTTATATTATGATCAAAAACATTTATATATATTTATTTGTATATTATCCTTCCTATAATATTATTATATATGTATTATTAATAACAAAAACATTATTCAAAAGTGTTCATTCATATATAATTATTATTATAAAAATATTATAAAATATGTATTTATATTATGATCAAAAACATGTATATATATTTATTTGTATATTATCCTTCCTATAATATTATTATATATGTATTATTAATAACAAAAACATCATTAAAAAGTGTTCATTCATATATAATTATTTTTATATAAAAATTATAAAATATGTATTTATATTATGATAAAAAAACCTGTCAATATTTAATTGCATATTATCCTTACTATAATATTATTATATAAGTATTATTCATAACAAAAACATTATTAAAAAGTGTTCATTCATATATAATTATAATTATAAAAAAACATTAAACTATGTATTTATATTATGATCAAAAAAACCTGTCAATATTTATTTTCATATTATCGTTTCTATAATATTATTATATTTGTATTATTAATTACAAAAACATTACTAAAAAGTGTTCATTCATATATAATTATTATTATAAAAAACTTTAAAATATGTATTTATATTATGATAAAAAAAACCTGTGAATATTTATTTGCATATTATCCTTTCTATAATATTAATATATATGTTTTATTATTATTAAAAACATTATTAAAAAGTGTTCATTCATATATAATTATAATTATAAAAATATTATAAAATATGTATTTATATTATGATCAAAAACATTTATATATATTTATTTGTATATTATCCTTCCTATAATATTATTATATATGTATTATTCATAACAAAAACATTATTAAAAAGTGTTCATTCATATATAATTATAATTATAAAAAAACTTTAAACTATGTATTTATATTATGATCAAAAAAACCTGTCAATATTTATTTTCATATTATCGTTTCTATAATATTATTATATTTGTATTATTAATTACAAAAACATTACTAAAAAGTGTTCATTCATATATAATTATTATTATAAAAAACTTTTAAATATGTATTTATATTATGATAAAAAAAAACTGTGAATATTTATTTGCATATTATCCTTCCTATAATATTATTATATATGTATTATTAATTACAAAAACATCATTAAAAAGTGTTCATTCATATATAATTATTATTATAAAAATATTATAAAATATGTATTTATATTATGATCAAAAACATTTATATATATTTATTTGTATATTATCCTTCCTATAATATTATTATATATGTATTATTAATAACAAAAACATCATTAAAAAGTGTTCATTCATATATAATTATTTTTATATAAAAATTTTAAAATATGTATTTATATTATGATAAAAAAAACCTGTCAATATTTAATTGCATATTATCCTTACTATAATATTAATATATATGTATTATTACTATTAAAAACATTATTAAAAAGTGTTCATTCATATATAATTATAATTATAAAAATATTATAAAATATGTATTTATATTATGATCAAAAACATTTATATATATTTATTTGTATATTATCCTTCCTATAATATTATTATATATGTATTATTAATAACAAAAACATTATTAAAAAGTGTTCATTCATATATAATTATAATTATAAAAAAACTTTAAACTATGTATTTATATTATGATCAAAAAAACCTGTCAATATTTATTTGCATATTATCGTTTCTATAATATTATTATATTAAAATAGGCCGCTTCACATAAATATTCTTTTAACATCTTCTTAAATTTATTGAAATTTTGCTCTTGGATAATGTTCCTTGGCAGTGAGTTGTAGATCTTGACACTACTAAAATATGGGCTCTTGCTGGCCAAAGTTGAGTTAACTTGGGGTACATGTACTTGATTAGCTCTTCTCGTGTTGTACTGATGGACCAGATTGTTTGTGAAAAAGATGTCCGGATTATTTCTCACCAAGATGGCAGATTCTAAAATAAATAGTGATGGGAGGGTTAAAATTCCAAGGTCCTTGAATAGGGGCCTACTGTGAGCAAGACGTTGAGCACCACACATTCTCCTAATAATTCGTTTCTGGAGGAGAAAGATCCTATTGGCCATGGTACTACCTCCCCAAAATACTATTCCATAAGATATTATACTGTGAAAACATCCATAATAAACTTTTAACAAAATGTCAGTCTGGACCAATTTCTGGAGCCTAGTAATTAAATTGATTACAGATCTTAATCTTGAAGCTATTGAATTAATATGTACATCCCACTTTAGATTTTCAGTTATGTGCAGGCCAAGATATTTTACTTTTTCACGGGAAGTGAGTGCAACCCCATCTAGCACTAGTTGAGGAGCTGGTTCAGGTTTTTTCCTATTGTAAAATTCTATAAGGTTTGTCTTATCAGAGTTCAAGATCAAGCAGTTTTCGTTACACCAATTTTGCATTTCAATTAGACTAGATTGAGTATCTTCAATAAGACTGACACGATCAGAGTTACAGATTAGGTGACATACATCGTCAGCAAAAAGCCACACATTCCCAGATGTTATGGAGCCAGGTAGGTCATTAACATAGAGCAAGAACAATAGAGGCCCTAGGTTTGATCCCTGTGGGACACCCACATTCATGGCAGGGGATGGAGCCGACTTATATGTGCGTAGAGTATTGTCATTCCCCAAATGCTTGAGTGATACGACCAGGTGGCGGTCTCTTAAATAAGAGAATATCCAATGCAGAGGTCTTCCTGCAATTCCCAGGGAAAGTAGTTTACGAAGCAGGACACTATGGTTTAGTAGGTCAAAGGCCTTGGTCATGTCGTAAAACAGGCATAAAAGGCTCTCAGAAAGATCCAGGTGGTTATAGATGTTCCTCAGGAGGGCAAAGACAGCATCAGATGTAGACATATGTTTTCGGAACCCAAACTGACTCTCAGTCAATATATTATTTAATTCTATAAACCTAAGGAATCTCTTCAAAAAAATGATTTCAAATACTTTTCCTATACATGGTTGCACAGAAATCGGGCGATAATTACTAACGGCAAGTGGATCAGCCTTTTTATACACAGGTACTACTTTAGATGTTTTTAACTTTGTAGGAAAACAGCCAGTTTCAAAGGATTTATTTATTAAATTTGCGAGGGCTTCAATAACATTTTCATTACAAAGCTTGAGGAGGCTGCATGGTATCTCATCAACACCTGAACTTTTCTTGGATCCCAGTGAATTTACCACCTCCCTCACCTCAGCAACAGTAGCATGTGTGAGAAAAAAGCGTCCCTCACCTAAGTCAACAGGGAGCTCAGGAGCACAATTGTCATTTGCCAACCTAGAAATTTCCTCATAAAAGAACTCACAAAAGTGATTTACAATTGTTTGGGGGTTTGTCACAACAACATTATCAATTTTCAAGCTTAAGTTAGTATGTGTTTCATAATCTTCATCACAAAGTGCACGGACCACAGCCCATGACTCCTTACTAGTATTTTTTGAGTTTAGAATTCTATTACTAAAATAAGACTTTTTTGTCATAGTAACAAGAGACGAATGCTGCCGTTTGGCCCTTCTGTAGGCCCTTTTAACATCTTCTGAACAACCCTGCGACCTTGTGTCCCAATACATTTGCAAAAGAGTCTCATGCGAGAGTACAACATCATTACCAATCCAAGAAGAGCTAGGTTCATTTCTATTCTTACAGGTTAAGGCAGGAAAGCTTACATCAAAGATATATTTAAACAATTCATAAAAGTTATCAAAAACAATGTCTAGGCCAATATCTAAATCTTGCAAAATGCCAACATGCACCCAATCCTCATTTCTCGTTAATATTTGAAATGTGTCCAGAGTGGTAGCGTTAAATTTCCTCCGAAAGGTCCTGCGCTCTTTAATTTTAGCATCACTGTCACACAATACATAAACAGACAGAAAGTGGTGATCAGAAACATAAGTTGGGTCAGCTCGGGGCGCATGAAACTCCTTGGCTATACAGTTGTCAACAATTAGGTAGTCAAGTTGAGTGATTGAATCACCACAAATTCTGGTAGGCCCCTTAAAAATACTGTTGAGGTTATGGCTTTCAATCAGGTCCTCTAAAAAATCCCTTTCCCAAGAGCTTTCAAGGTTATTTACATTTAAATCAGCACAAATATAAAAGGGATAGTCAAATTTGCTCCTCAGAACAGACAACAATAAATCAAGGCGGTCAACAAAATCCAGATAATTTTCTTTCATCGGGGTTCTATAAATTACAATTATAATAAACTGCAAATGTTTATATTTCAGTAGGCCCATACAAAACTCAAATGTTCCTTCGCAACAAATATTGTCTTGGTCACATATATGCAGAGGCTTTATACATAGCCTAGAGTCAGTATTTAAAAGCAATGCAACACCGCCACCTGTGCGGTTTGGTCTGTTGTAACAAGAAATTGTTTTGTAGCCAGAAACTTTGAAAGAATTAATCTTGTCATTGTTTAACCATGTCTCAGCAACACACAACACATCGCTTTTTTCCTTATGCAAAATAACTTCCAAGTCCTCAATCTTGTTAAAAACTGACCTAATATTAATAAAATCAAGCTTAAACCTAATATTACAGTTACGTATCCGAGGGCTAGATGAGCTAGGCCTAGGGCCTATTGCCCGTAAATAAAAGAAGTAAATAAAGAAAGTAAATAAAAGAAACGTCTTAAAACACTTAAAACATATATTTACGCTTATACTGTTACTCACAAGACGGTAAATATACAAAAAAGGTGGTAAGTAGTGATCGATTTCGATTGGACACTCCAATCATCATCAGACCCAATAGGCGAATGACAAAAATCTTGAATGGTGTCCCTACTTATACCCTATTGGCTACCGGAAGCACCGGCCAATACATTTTTATAAGTGCAACTGGAATCAAAATGTATTTGTTCATTAATCAACTTATTTCTATCTTTACATTTTTCCTTATAAATATACAATTCTTCCCAAGCATTCATTACATATCCTTTCTTACAATTCTTTAAAATATCTAGACTATCCTCCATTTTTCCTAGTGAGTGCCCATTTTGTAACAGGTGTTGTGCGACATTTGATCTTTCCGGTTTGTTGTTCCTCCATGCAGATATGTGGTTTTTGAAGCGGTTAACGAAGTTCACAGTCTGTCCAATGTAGAAGCTATCACAATCGTCACAATTGATTTTATATATGCCTGAAGTGTCGAATTTGTTACAATCTTCTATTTTTGGATGCAGTATTTTACTCATGGTGTTCTGAGTCCTGTAGGCTATTGAAACTCCGTATTTCTTGAATCTGTTAGCAGTCCTTTGTGTTGTAGTCCCCGTGTAGCTAAATGTGATATATCTAGTGTTTTCCTCTTTTATCTCTTCTAATGTTGTTCTGCTGTGTAGTGTATTCTGTCTATCGATTTTCCTCCTCGTCTTCCTTGCGATGTCCTCTTTCGTCTTGGTCCGAAATCCATTCACTTGAGCGATCTTCTTAATGGTGTCCAGTTCTTTTTTCCTATTGGTTTGGCTAAGTGGGATCTTATAGGCTCGGTACAGCATAGATCTAAAGGCTGCGGTCTTGTGGATTGTCGGATGGATAGACTTGTTGTTGATTGTAGTGTCCGTTTGCGTAGGTTTCCTGTAGATGTCAAACTCTATCTTGCTGTCTTTTCTCTCTAATGTGAGGTCCAGGAATTTGATCTTTTTGTTTTCTTCAAACTCGTTAGTAAAGGTGAGGTTCGGGTGGTGGTTGTTTAGTGTCTGCATCATCGTTTCGTGCTCCTGCTCCTGGGCTTGTCTGAAGATAACAATAATGTCGTCTACATATCTAACATACAGTTTTACATCATGATTTTTTCTTAAATTCGTTAACATTTCTTTTTCCTGATGCTGTAAAAATATTTCTGACAAAATTGCCGAAAGTGGACTTCCCATAGCTAAACCATCTGTTTGTTCGTAAAATCTATTGTTGAATCAAAAATAATTTTGCTTCAAAACAGTCACAAGTAATTTTACAATCTGATTGACATATTCATCGTCTAAACTATTCGGTACTTACGTATTAAACGGAGGCCACAATTTGTCAGCGCGCTGCGGCGGTTATGTTAGGTTGGGTTATCGTAAATATTATGTGTGTAGGACTTTCCTCGCTTGGTTATGAATCGATACCAGACGAGTTATACTTTCTATTATGATAACCCAACCTAACATAACCGCCGCAGCGCGCTGACAAAATGTGGCCTCCGTTTAATACGTAAGTACCAACTATTCTGTAAAAGCCTACATTTAACAAAATCTACAGTTTCGGATACAGGAATGTTTGTGTACAGATTTGCGATATCAAATGAGACTAGCCTACTATTCGAATCTATATCTATGTTCTTGACACGTTCAACAAATTCATACCTATTCTTTACATTGTATACATGTTCTAATTCTAAATCATTGCTGAGCTTACTTGCTAACAATTTTGAAACATTGTAGGTAGGAGCACATTTAAAGTTAACTAATGGTCTGATGGGTACATTCTTCTTGTGTATTTTTGGGATCCCTTTCATCACGGGCGCTTTAGAATTTAGGATGTTCATCTTCTGTCGACATTCTTCGGGAATCACTCTGGTGCATCTCTTCACGACGTCGGACAGCTCTCTTTGGTACTTCTGCGTTGGATCCTTTTTCAGCTCTTTGAAGTTATTTTCTTTGATGAAATCTTCCGTCTTCTTTATATATTCTTCTTTTCCGAGCACTACAATGGCGTTGCTTTTGTCTGCTTTCACAACGATTGAGCTATTCTCTTCCAGTTTCTTCTTTATTTTGCTGCACGTCTTCAGTTCTTAATTTCTGCTGGGATCTATGTGTCCTTGGCTGGTGAAATCGTTGGCTGTTACTTCCTTCCGAACGGCATAATGGTCTACGTCTCTGAGTGATTTTACATTTGCTTCAACTTCAGTAGCTAGTAGTTCGTTTTCGCCCTTCTTCTTCATTGGGAAATTGTACTTCATTCCGTAGTTCAGTATTTTCGTTTCTTCTTCACTGAATTGAATGTCTGTAAGGTTGATGACTCTCTTCTGGAATTTGTGTTCTGTACTGGTCCTATCCAAGTCTTTATTAGGTGTATTCTTCTCTACGAGTTTGTCTAATTTGTAGTTTATCCGTAAATATTTCCTGTCCATGGCATCTTCAACCTCTTCACTGACGACTTCGTGTAGTAAATTCCATGCTATTAGTCCGTATGATCTCAAAAATTGTAGGTGGATGTCGTAGGCAATCTGGTTCAGTTCTTCTTTTTCACAGTAAAGTTGTTTGATCATATTTTGGATGAATAATACCTCTCCTTGTTCCTTGATCTTTTAGCGGCAGTAGTTTACAGTTGACTTTGATTTTAGCGTATAGTGGTGTAATTCTCTTCTTGATGCATTCTTTGTTTGAAGTAAATATCTGCAATCTTCATGGAAATCTTGATTCTTGTATCCATATATTTTGCTGCTAATTTTGCTTGACTAGCTTCACTAAATAACTTCTTGATCAGCATTGTACGTGTTATTAAATTTACTTAAAGTAAATAAAAGAAACGTCTTAAAACACTTAAAACATATATTTACGCTTATACTGTTACTCACAAGACGGTAAATATACAAAAAAGGTGGTAAGTAGTGATCGATTTCGATTGGACACTCCAATCATCATCAGACCCAATAGGCGAATGACAAGAATCTTGAATGGTGTCCCTACTTATACCCTATTGGCTACCGGAAGCACCGGCCAATACATTTTTATAAGTGCAACTGGAATCAAAATGTATTTGTTCATTAATCAACTTATTTCTATCTTTACATTTTTCCTTATAAATATACAATTCTTCCCAAGCATTTATTACATATCCTTTCTTACAATTCTTTAAAATATCTAGACTATCCTCCATTTTTCCTAGTGAGTGCCCATTTTGTAACAGGTGTTGTGCGACATTTGATCTTTCCGGTTTGTTGTTCCTCCATGCAGATATGTGGTTTTTGAAGCGGTTAACGAAGTTCACAGTCAGTCCAATGTAGAAGCTATCACAATCGTCACAATTGATTTTATATATGCCTGAAGTGTCGAATTTGTTACAATCTTCTATTTTTGGATGCAGTATTTTACTCATGGTGTTCTGAGTCCTGTAGACTATTGAAACTCCGTATTTCTTGAATCTGTTAGCAATCCTTTGTGTTGTAGTCCCCGTGTAGCTAAATGTGATATATCTAGTGTTTTCCTCTTTTATCTCTTCTAATGTTGTTCTGCTGTGTAGTGTATTCTGTCTATCGATTTTCCTCCTCGTCTTCCTTGCGATGTCCTCTATCGTCTTGGTCCGAAATCCATTCACTTGAGCGATCTTCTTAATGGTGTCCAGTTCTTTTTTCCTATTGGTTTGGCTAAGTGGGATCTTATAGGCTCGGTACAGCATAGATCTAAAGGCTGCGGTCTTGTGGATTGTCGGATGGATAGACTTGTTGTTGATTGTAGTGTCCGTTTGCGTAGGTTTCCTGTAGATGTCAAACTCTATCTTGCTGTCTTTTCTCTCTAATGTGAGGTCCAGGAATTTGATCTTTTTGTTTTCTTCAAACTCGTTAGTAAAGGTGAGGTTCGGGTGGTGGTTGTTTAGTGTCTGCATCATCGTTTCGTGCTCCTGCTCCTGGGCTTGTCTGAAGATAACAAGAATGTCGTCTACATATCTAACATACAGTTTTACATCATGATTTTTTCTTAAATTCGTTAACATTTCTTTTTCCTGATGCTGTAAAAATATTTCTGACAAAATTGCCGAAAGTGGACTTCCCATAGCTAAACCATCTGTTTGTTCGTAAAATCTATTGTTGAATCAAAAATAATTTTGCTTCAAAACAGTCACAAGTAATTTTACAATCTGATTGACATATTCATCGTCTAAACTATTCTGTAAAAGCCTACATTTAACAAGATCTACAGTTTCGGATACAGGAATGTTTGTGTACAGATTTGCGATATCAAATGAGACTAGCCTACTATTCGAATCTATATCTATGTTCTTGACACGTTCAACAAATTCATACCTATTCTTTACATTGTATACATGTTCTAATTCTAAATCATTGCTGAGCTTACTTGCTAACAATTTTGAAACATTGTAGGTAGGAGCACATTTAAAGTTAACTAATGGTCTGATGGGTACATTCTTCTTGTGTATTTTTGGGATCCCTTTCATCACGGGCGCTTTAGAATTTAGGATGTTCATCTTCTGTCGACATTCTTCGGGAATCACTCTGGTGCATCTCTTCACGACGTCGGACAGCTCTCTTTGGTACTTCTGCGTTGGATCCTTTTTAGCTCTTTGAAGTTATTTTCTTTGATGAAATCTTCCGTCTTCTTTATATATTCTTCTTTTCCGAGCACTACAATGGCGTTGCTTTTGTCTGCTTTCACAACGATTGAGCTATTCTCTTCCAGTTTCTTCTTTATTTTGCTGCACGTCTTCAGTTCTTAATTTCTGCTGGGATCTATGTGTCCTTGGCTGGTGAAATCGTTGGCTGTTACTTCCTTCCGAACGGCATAATGGTCTACGTCTCTGAGTGATTTTACATTTGCTTCAACTTCAGTAGCTAGTAGTTGGTTTTCGCCCTTCTTCTTCATTGGGAAATTGTACTTCATTCCGTAGTTCAGTATTTTCGTTTCTTCTTCACTGAATTGAATGTCTGTAAGGTTGATGACTCTCTTCTGGAATTTGTGTTCTGTACTGGTCCTATCCAAGTCTTTATTAGGTGTATTCTTCTCTACGAGTTTGTCTAATTTGTAGTTTATCCGTAAATATTTCCTGTCCATGGCATCTTCAACCTCTTCACTGACGACTTCGTGTAGTAAATTCCATGCTATTAGTCCGTATGATCTCAAAAATTGTAGGTGGATGTCGTAGGCAATCTGGTTCAGTTCTTCTTTTTCACAGTAAAGTTGTTTGATCATATTTTGGATGAATAATACCTCTCCTTGTTCCTTGGTTCTTTTAGCGGCAGTAGTGTTACAGTTGACTTTGATTTTAGCGTATTGTGGTGTAATTCTCTTCTTGATGCATTCTTTGTTTGAAGTAAATATCTGCAATCTTCATGGAAATCTTGATTCTTGTATCCCTATATTTTGCTGCTAATTTTGCTTGACTAGCTTCACTAAATAACTTCTTGATCAGCATTGTACGTGTTATTAAATTTACTTAAAGTAAATAAAAGAAACGTCTTAAAACACTTAAAACATATATTTACGCTTATACTGTTACTCACAAGACGGTAAATATACAAAAAAGGTGGTAAGTGGTGATCGATTTCGATTGGACACTCCAATCATCATCAGACCCAATAGGCGAATGACAAGAATCTTGAATGGCGTCCCTACTTATACCCTATTGGCTACCGAAAGCACCGGCCAATACATTTTTATAAGTGCAACTGGAATCAAAATGTATTTGTTCATTAATCAACTTATTTCTATCTTTACATTTTTCCTTATAAATATACAATTCTTCCCAAGCATTCATTACATATCCTTTCTTACAATTCTTTAAAATATCTAGACTATCCTCCATTTTTCCTAGTGAGTGCCCATTTTGTAACAGGTGTTGTGCGACATTTGATCTTTCCGGTTTGTTGTTCCTCCATGCAGATATGTGGTTTTTGAAGCGGTTAACGAAGTTCACAGTCTGTCCAATGTAGAAGCTATCACAATCGTCACAATTGATTTTATATATGCCTGAAGTGTCGAATTTGTTACAATCTTCTATTTTTGGATGCAGTATTTTACTCATGGTGTTCTGAGTCCTGTAGGCTATTGAAACTCCGTATTTCTTGAATCTGTTAGCAGTCCTTTGTGTTGTAGTCCCCGTGTAGCTAAATGTGATATATCTAGTGTTTTCCTCTTTTATCTCTTCTAATGTTGTTCTGCTGTGTAGTGTATTCTGTCTATCGATTTTCCCCCTCGTCTTCCTTGCGATGTCCTCTATCGTCTTGGTCCGAAATCCATTCACTTGAGCGATCTTCTTAATGGTGTCCAGTTCATTTTTCCTATTGGTTTGGCTAAGTGGGATCTTATAGGCTCGGTACAGCATAGATCTAAAGGCTGCGGTCTTGTGGATTGTCGGATGGATAGACTTGTTGTTGATTGTAGTGTCCGTTTGCGTAGGTTTCCTGTAGATGTCAAACTCTATCTTGCTGTCTTTTCTCTCTAATGTGAGGTCCAGGAATTTGATCTTTTTGTTTTCTTCAAACTCGTAAACTAGTAAAGGTGAGGTTCGGGTGGTGGTTGTTTAGTGTCTGCATCATCGTTTCGTGCTCCTGCTCCTGGGCTTGTCTGAAGATAACAAGAATGTCGTCTATATATCTAACATACAGTTTTACATCATGATTTTTTCTTAAATTCGTTAACATTTCTTTTTCCTGATGCTGTAAAAATATTTCTGACAAAATTGCCGAAAGTGGACTTCCCATAGCTAAACCATCTGTTTGTTCGTAAAATCTATTGTTGAATCAAAAATAATTTTGCTTCAAAACAGTCACAAGTAATTTTACAATCTGATTGACATATTCATCGTCTAAACTATTCTGTAAAAGCCTACATTTAACAAGATCTACAGTTTCGGATACAGGAATGTTTGTGTACAGATTTGCGATATCAAATGAGACTAGCCTACTATTCGAATCTATATCTATGTTCTTGACACGTTCAACAAATTCATACCTATTCTTTACATTGTATACATGTTCTAATTCTAAATCATTGCTGAGCTTACTTGCTAACAATTTTGAAACATTGTAGGTAGGAGCACATTTAAAGTTAACTAATGGTCTGATGGGTACATTCTTCTTGTGTATTTTTGGGATCCCTTTCATCACGGGCGCTTTAGAATTTAGGATGTTCATCTTCTGTCGACATTCTTCGGGAATCACTCTGGTGCATCTCTTCACGACGTCGGACAGCTCTCTTTGGTACTTCTGCGTTGGATCCTTTTTCAGCTCTTTGAAGTTATTTTCTTTGATGAAATCTTCCGTCTTCTTTATATATTCTTCTTTTCCGAGCACTACAATGGCGTTGCTTTTGTCTGCTTTCACAACGATTGAGCTATTCTCTTCCAGTTTCTTCTTTATTTTGCTGCACGTCTTCAGTTCTTAATTTCTGCTGGGATCTATGTGTCCTTGGCTGGTGAAATCGTTGGCTGTTACTTCCTTCCGAACGGCATAATGGTCTACGTCTCTGAGTGATTTTACATTTGCTTCAACTTCAGTAGCTAGTAGTTCGTTTTCGCCCTTCTTCTTCATTGGGAAATTGTACTTCATTCCGTAGTTCAGTATTTTCGTTTCTTCTTCACTGAATTGAATGTCTGTAAGGTTGATGACTCTCTTCTGGAATTTGTGTTCTGTACTGGTCCTATCCAAGTCTTTATTAGGTGTATTCTTCTCTACGAGTTTGTCTAATTTGTAGTTTATCCGTAAATATTTCCTGTCCATGGCATCTTCAACCTCTTCACTGACGACTTCGTGTAGTAAATTCCATGCTATTAGTCCGTATGATCTCAAAAATTGTAGGTGGATGTCGTAGGCAATCTGGTTCAGTTCTTCTTTTTCACAGTAAAGTTGTTTGATCATATTTTGGATGAATAATACCTCTCCTTGTTCCTTGGTTCTTTTAGCGGCAGTAGTGTTACAGTTGACTTTGATTTTAGCGTATTGTGGTGTAATTCTCTTCTTGATGCATTCTTTGTTTGAAGTAAATATCTGCAATCTTCATGGAAATCTGGATTCTTGTATCCCTATATTTTGCTGCTAATTTTGCTTGACTAGCTTCACTAAATAACTTCTTGATCAGCATTGTACGTGTTATTAAATTTACTTAAAGTAAATAAAAGAAACGTCTTAAAACACTTAAAACATATATTTACGCTTATACTGTTACTCACAAGACGGTAAATATACAAAAAATGTGGTAAGTAGTGATCGATTTCGATTGGACACTCCAATCATCATCAGACCCAATAGGCGAATGACAAGAATCTTGAATGGCGTCCCTACTTATACCCTATTGGCTACCGGAAGCACCGGCCAATACATTTTTATAAGTGCAACTGGAATCAAAATGTATTTGTTCATTAATCAACCTATTTCTATCTTTACATTTTTCCTTATAAATATACAATTCTTCCCAAGCATTCATTACATATCCTTTCTTACAATTCTTTAAAATATCTAGACTATCCTCCATTTTTCCTAGTGAGTGCCCATTTTGTAACAGGTGTTGTGCGACATTTGATCTTTCCGGTTTGTTGTTCCTCCATGCAGATATGTGGTTTTTGAAGCGGTTAACGAAGTTCACAGTCTGTCCAATGTAGAAGCTATCACAATCGTCACAATTGATTTTATATATGCCTGAAGTGTCGAATTTGTTACAATCTTCTATTTTTGGATGCAGTATTTTACTCATGGTGTTCTGAGTCCTGTAGGCTATTGAAACTCCGTATTTCTTGAATCTGTTAGCAGTCCTTTGTGTTGTAGTCCCCGTGTAGCTAAATGTGATATATCTAGTGTTTTCCTCTTTTATCTCTTCTAATGTTGTTCTGCTGTGTAGTGTATTCTGTCTATCGATTTTCCCCCTCGTCTTCCTTGCGATGTCCTCTATCGTCTTGGTCCGAAATCCATTCACTTGAGCGATCTTCTAAATGGTGTCCAGTTCTTTTTTCCTATAGGTTTGGCTAAGTGGGATCTTATAGGCTCGGTACAGCATAGATCTAAAGGCTGCGGTCTTGTGGATTGTCGGATGGATAGACTTGTTGTTGATTGTAGTGTCCGTTTGCGTAGGTTTCCTGTAGATGTCAAACTCTATCTTGCTGTCTTTTCTCTCTAATGTGAGGTCCAGGAATTTGATCTTTTTGTTTTCTTCAAACTCGTTAGTAAAGGTTAGGTTCGGGTGGTGGTTGTTTAGTGTCTGCATCATCGTTTCGTGCTCCTGCTCCTGGGCTTGTCTGAAGATAACAAGAATGTCGTCTACATATCTAACATACAGTTTTACATCATGATTTTTTCTTAAATTCGTTAACATTTCTTTTTCCTGATGCTGTAAAAATATTTCTGACAAAATTGCCGAAAGTGGACTTCCCATAGCTAAACCATCTGTTTGTTCGTAAAATGATTCAAATGATTCAAATGATTTATTTGGCCATTCAGTTCATATACAGGACAATAGGCTACGTCAATACAATAAATAATAAATAACATGCCAAGCTTCTTCTAGCATTCTTGACTGACAAAATTAAATTAAAAGCTGAAAAAAAAAACACATGCAGGATCTCAAAAACATGCAAAGCAGTGCATGCAACTAAAAATACAAATAAAATGAAAACCACATGCTGCAAGCCATGCAAGGCAGAGAAAAATAAATAAATTTACATTTTTGTAATACCTCTACTGGACTACTGTGGGTTCAACCCAATAGTAACAAGCTGTGCATTCCAAAACTCTTTAATGGAATAGAATGGATTGGCAAGCATCCAAGCTTTTAGTGTGGTCGCAAACTTGTTCGGTAAGAGTTGTCTTACAGTTATGGGTAAGGCATTGTAGAACCTTATTCCTGCAACAGGAAAGCAGTTGAGAGTTAAATCTAGTCTAACTCTATCTCTAAAAATATTTTCATTGTTCCTAGTGCTATAATGATGAACATTATTAACCAATGGAAAAGCTGATTCATTGTTCTTAATCTCTAACAGGCATTGGTAAATAAATACATTGTGTACAGGCATTATACCATGCTGAACAAACAGAGGTTTACAATGCTCAAGCTGATGGACTCCACACAAGACCCTGACAGCTTTCTTCTGTAGTTTGAGTACTTTTTGCACTCCAGGGGAGTGACCCCAGAGCCTAGTGCCATACAGAATGTGAGCATGGAAAAAAGCAAAGTACGCAAGTCGAACAAATTCAAATGGCATGTCAGCCTTCAACCGTCTGAGCAAATGGATTACACGACTTAGCTTACCACACAGGATTTCAATATGATCGTTCCAATCAAGCTGAGGGTCAAGGGTGAAGCCCAGCAGCTTTACAGTGTTTTCTTCCCTCAGTTCCCTAGAAAGACTGAAAGTGATGTTTTGAGTTTTGGCTTGGTTCAGGCATAATTTATTGTTGCGAAACCAGATAGAAGCTACATCTAATAATTCCTGCACAGCAACTTTAGATACAGAAAAATCTGAGTGACTAGAAAAGAGAGTTGTATCATCTGCATATAGCAGGACATTGCCTGCAACACTGTGATACAAGCCATTGATTGAGATTACAAAAAGGAAGGGACCCATAATAGACCCTTGCGGGACTCCATTGTTCACCATCAGAGGATTGGAAGAGTTACCATTCCAAGTCACAACTTGAGACCTCCCTTCAAGATAAGATTTAATCAATGAGAGAGCATCGCCTCGTACCCCGTACCTTTCGAGCTTTGACAACAGGAGACTATGTGACACACAGTCAAAAGCGCGGGATAGGTCACACATTACAACAGAAGTAGAATTTCTAATCTCTAGACCATTTAAGATTTCTTGAACAAGACAGTCCACAGCCTGAACGGTGGACTTTCCTTTTTGGAAGCCAAATTGAGCGGGCACAATAAGGCGATGCCTCTCAAAGTATCAAATGTCGCACAACACCTGTTACAAAATGGGCACTCACTAGGAAAAATGGAGGATAGTCTAGATATTTTAAAGAATTGTAAGAAAGGATATGTAATGAATGCTTGGGAAGAATTGTATATTTATAAGGAAAAATGTAAAGATAGAAATAGGTTGATTAATGAACAAATACATTTTGATTCCAGTTGCACTTATAAAAATGTATTGGCCGGTGCTTCCGGTAGCCAATAGGGTATAAGTAGGGACGCCATTCAAGATTCTTGTCATTCGCCTATTGGGTCTGATGATGATTGGAGTGTCCAATCGAAATCGATCACTACTTACCACATTTTTTGTATATTTACCGTCTTGTGAGTAACAGTATAAGCGTAAATATATGTTTTAAGTGTTTTAAGACGTTTCTTTTATTTACTTTAAGTAAATTTAATAACACGTACAATGCTGATCAAGAAGTTATTTAGTGAAGCTAGTCAAGCAAAATTAGCAGCAAAATATAGGGATACAAGAATCCAGATTTCCATGAAGATTGCAGATATTTACTTCAAACAAAGAATGCATCAAGAAGAGAATTACACCACAATACGCTAAAATCAAAGTCAACTGTAACACTACTGCCGCTAAAAGAACCAAGGAACAAGGAGAGGTATTATTCATCCAAAATATGATCAAACAACTTTACTGTGAAAAAGAAGAACTGAACCAGATTGCCTACGACATCCACCTACAATTTTTGAGATCATACGGACTAATAGCATGGAATTTACTACACGAAGTCGTCAGTGAAGAGGTTGAAGATGCCATGGACAGGAAATATTTACGGATAAACTACAAATTAGACAAACTCGTAGAGAAGAATACACCTAATAAAGACTTGGATAGGACCAGTACAGAACACAAATTCCAGAAGAGAGTCATCAACCTTACAGACATTCAATTCAGTGAAGAAGAAACGAAAATACTGAACTACGGAATGAAGTACAATTTCCCAATGAAGAAGAAGGGCGAAAACGAACTACTAGCTACTGAAGTTGAAGCAAATGTAAAATCACTCAGAGACGTAGACCATTATGCCGTTCGGAAGGAAGTAACAGCCAACGATTTCACCAGCCAAGGACACATAGATCCCAGCAGAAATTAAGAACTGAAGACGTGCAGCAAAATAAAGAAGAAACTGGAAGAGAATAGCTCAATCGTTGTGAAAGCAGACAAAAGCAACGCCATTGTAGTGCTCGGAAAAGAAGAATATATAAAGAAGACGGAAGATTTCATCAAAGAAAATAACTTCAAAGAGCTGAAAAAGGATCCAACGCAGAAGTACCAAAGAGAGCTGTCCGACGTCGTGAAGAGATGCACCAGAGTGATTCCCGAAGAATGTCGACAGAAGATGAACATCCTAAATTCTAAAGCGCCCGTGATGAAAGGGATCCCAAAAATACACAAGAAGAATGTACCCATCAGACCATTAGTTAACTTTAAATGTGCTCCTACCTACAATGTTTCAAAATTGTTAGCAAGTAAGCTCAGCAATGATTTAGAATTAGAACATGTATACAATGTAAAGAATAGGTATGAATTTGTTGAACGTGTCAAGAACATAGATATAGATTCGAATAGTAGGCTAGTCTCATTTGATATCGCAAATCTGTACACAAACATTCCTGTATCCGAAACTGTAGATCTTGTTAAATGTAGGCTTTTACAGAATAGTTTAGACGATGAATATGTCAATCAGATTGTAAAATTACTTGTGACTGTTTTGAAGCAAAATTATTTTTGATTCAACAATAGATTTTACGAACAAACAGATGGTTTAGCTATGGGAAGTCCACTTTCGGCAATTTTGTCAGAAATATTTTTACAGCATCAGGAAAAAGAAATGTTAACGAATTTAAGAAAAAATCATGATGTAAAACTGTATGTTAGATATATAGACGACATTCTTGTTATCTTCAGACAAGCCCAGGAGCAGGAGCACGAAACGATGATGCAGACACTAAACAACCACCACCCGAACCTCACCTTTACTAGTTTACGAGTTTGAAGAAAACAAAAAGATCAAATTCCTGGACCTCACATTAGAGAGAAAAGACAGCAAGATAGAGTTTGACATCTACAGGAAACCTACGCAAACGGACACTACAATCAACAACAAGTCTATCCATCCGACAATCCACAAGACCGCAGCCTTTAGATCTATGCTGTACCGAGCCTATAAGATCCCACTTAGCCAAACCAATAGGAAAAATGAACTGGACACCATTAAGAAGATCGCTCAAGTGAATGGATTTCGGACCAAGACGATAGAGGACATCGCAAGGAAGACGAGGAGGAAAATCGATAGACAGAATACACTACACAGCAGAACAACATTAGAAGAGATAAAAGAGGAAAACACTAGATATATCACATTTAGCTACACGGGGACTACAACACAAAGGACTGCTAACAGATTCAAGAAATACGGAGTTTCAATAGCCTACAGGACTCAGAACACCATGAGTAAAATACTGCATCCAAAAATAGAAGATTGTAACAAATTCGACACTTCAGGCATATATAAAATCAATTGTGACGATTGTGATAGCTTCTACATTGGACAGACTGTGAACTTCGTTAACCGCTTCAAAAACCACATATCTGCATGGAGGAACAACAAACCGGAAAGATCAAATGTCGCACAACACCTGTTACAAAATGGGCACTCACTAGGAAAAATGGAGGATAGTCTAGATATTTTAAAGAATTGTAAGAAAGGATATGTAATGAATGCTTGGGAAGAATTGTATATTTATAAGGAAAAATGTAAAGATAGAAATAAGTTGATTAATGAACAAATACATTTTGATTCCAGTTGCACTTATAAAAATGTATTGGCCGGTGCTTTCGGTAGCCAATAGGGTATAAGTAGGGACGCCATTCAAGATTCTTGTCATTCGCCTATTGGGTCTGATGATGATTGGAGTGTCCAATCGAAATCGATCACCACTTACCACCTTTTTTGTATATTTACCGTCTTGTGAGTAACAGTATAAGCGTAAATATATGTTTTAAGTGTTTTAAGACGTTTCTTTTATTTACTTTAAGTAAATTTAATAACACGTACAATGCTGATCAAGAAGTTATTTAGTGAAGCTAGTCAAGCAAAATTAGCAGCAAAATATAGGGATACAAGAATCAAGATTTCCATGAAGATTGCAGATATTTACTTCAAACAAAGAATGCATCAAGAAGAGAATTACACCACAATACGCTAAAATCAAAGTCAACTGTAACACTACTGCCGCTAAAAGAACCAAGGAACAAGGAGAGGTATTATTCATCCAAAATATGATCAAACAACTTTACTGTGAAAAAGAAGAACTGAACCAGATTGCCTACGACATCCACCTACAATTTTTGAGATCATACGGACTAATAGCATGGAATTTACTACACGAAGTCGTCAGTGAAGAGGTTGAAGATGCCATGGACAGGAAATATTTACGGATAAACTACAAATTAGACAAACTCGTAGAGAAGAATACACCTAATAAAGACTTGGATAGGACCAGTACAGAACACAAATTCCAGAAGAGAGTCATCAACCTTACAGACATTCAATTCAGTGAAGAAGAAACGAAAATACTGAACTACGGAATGAAGTACAATTTCCCAATGAAGAAGAAGGGCGAAAACCAACTACTAGCTACTGAAGTTGAAGCAAATGTAAAATCACTCAGAGACGTAGACCATTATGCCGTTCGGAAGGAAGTAACAGCCAACGATTTCACCAGCCAAGGACACATAGATCCCAGCAGAAATTAAGAACTGAAGACGTGCAGCAAAATAAAGAAGAAACTGGAAGAGAATAGCTCAATCGTTGTGAAAGCAGACAAAAGCAACGCCATTGTAGTGCTCGGAAAAGAAGAATATATAAAGAAGACGGAAGATTTCATCAAAGAAAATAACTTCAAAGAGCTAAAAAGGATCCAACGCAGAAGTACCAAAGAGAGCTGTCCGACGTCGTGAAGAGATGCACCAGAGTGATTCCCGAAGAATGTCGACAGAAGATGAACATCCTAAATTCTAAAGCGCCCGTGATGAAAGGGATCCCAAAAATACACAAGAAGAATGTACCCATCAGACCATTAGTTAACTTTAAATGTGCTCCTACCTACAATGTTTCAAAATTGTTAGCAAGTAAGCTCAGCAATGATTTAGAATTAGAACATGTATACAATGTAAAGAATAGGTATGAATTTGTTGAACGTGTCAAGAACATAGATATAGATTCGAATAGTAGGCTAGTCTCATTTGATATCGCAAATCTGTACACAAACATTCCTGTATCCGAAACTGTAGATCTTGTTAAATGTAGGCTTTTACAGAATAGTTTAGACGATGAATATGTCAATCAGATTGTAAAATTACTTGTGACTGTTTTGAAGCAAAATTATTTTTGATTCAACAATAGATTTTACGAACAAACAGATGGTTTAGCTATGGGAAGTCCACTTTCGGCAATTTTGTCAGAAATATTTTTACAGCATCAGGAAAAAGAAATGTTAACGAATTTAAGAAAAAATCATGATGTAAAACTGTATGTTAGATATGTAGACGACATTCTTGTTATCTTCAGACAAGCCCAGGAGCAGGAGCACGAAACGATGATGCAGACACTAAACAACCACCACCCGAACCTCACCTTTACTAACGAGTTTGAAGAAAACAAAAAGATCAAATTCCTGGACCTCACATTAGAGAGAAAAGACAGCAAGATAGAGTTTGACATCTACAGGAAACCTACGCAAACGGACACTACAATCAACAACAAGTCTATCCATCCGACAATCCACAAGACCGCAGCCTTTAGATCTATGCTGTACCGAGCCTATAAGATCCCACTTAGCCAAACCAATAGGAAAAAAGAACTGGACACCATTAAGAAGATCGCTCAAGTGAATGGATTTCGGACCAAGACGATAGAGGACATCGCAAGGAAGACGAGGAGGAAAATCGATAGACAGAATACACTACACAGCAGAACAACATTAGAAGAGATAAAAGAGGAAAACACTAGATATATCACATTTAGCTACACGGGGACTACAACACAAAGGATTGCTAACAGATTCAAGAAATACGGAGTTTCAATAGTCTACAGGACTCAGAACACCATGAGTAAAATACTGCATCCAAAAATAGAAGATTGTAACAAATTCGACACTTCAGGCATATATAAAATCAATTGTGACGATTGTGATAGCTTCTACATTGGACTGACTGTGAACTTCGTTAACCGCTTCAAAAACCACATATCTGCATGGAGGAACAACAAACCGGAAAGATCAAATGTCGCACAACACCTGTTACAAAATGGGCACTCACTAGGAAAAATGGAGGATAGTCTAGATATTTTAAAGAATTGTAAGAAAGGATATGTAATAAATGCTTGGGAAGAATTGTATATTTATAAGGAAAAATGTAAAGATAGAAATAAGTTGATTAATGAACAAATACATTTTGATTCCAGTTGCACTTATAAAAATGTATTGGCCGGTGCTTCCGGTAGCCAATAGGGTATAAGTAGGGACACCATTCAAGATTCTTGTCATTCGCCTATTGGGTCTGATGATGATTGGAGTGTCCAATCGAAATCGATCACTACTTACCACCTTTTTTGTATATTTACCGTCTTGTGAGTAACAGTATAAGCGTAAATATATGTTTTAAGTGTTTTAAGACGTTTCTTTTATTTACTTTAAGTAAATTTAATAACACGTACAATGCTGATCAAGAAGTTATTTAGTGAAGCTAGTCAAGCAAAATTAGCAGCAAAATATATGGATACAAGAATCAAGATTTCCATGAAGATTGCAGATATTTACTTCAAACAAAGAATGCATCAAGAAGAGAATTACACCACTATACGCTAAAATCAAAGTCAACTGTAAACTACTGCCGCTAAAAGATCAAGGAACAAGGAGAGGTATTATTCATCCAAAATATGATCAAACAACTTTACTGTGAAAAAGAAGAACTGAACCAGATTGCCTACGACATCCACCTACAATTTTTGAGATCATACGGACTAATAGCATGGAATTTACTACACGAAGTCGTCAGTGAAGAGGTTGAAGATGCCATGGACAGGAAATATTTACGGATAAACTACAAATTAGACAAACTCGTAGAGAAGAATACACCTAATAAAGACTTGGATAGGACCAGTACAGAACACAAATTCCAGAAGAGAGTCATCAACCTTACAGACATTCAATTCAGTGAAGAAGAAACGAAAATACTGAACTACGGAATGAAGTACAATTTCCCAATGAAGAAGAAGGGCGAAAACGAACTACTAGCTACTGAAGTTGAAGCAAATGTAAAATCACTCAGAGACGTAGACCATTATGCCGTTCGGAAGGAAGTAACAGCCAACGATTTCACCAGCCAAGGACACATAGATCCCAGCAGAAATTAAGAACTGAAGACGTGCAGCAAAATAAAGAAGAAACTGGAAGAGAATAGCTCAATCGTTGTGAAAGCAGACAAAAGCAACGCCATTGTAGTGCTCGGAAAAGAAGAATATATAAAGAAGACGGAAGATTTCATCAAAGAAAATAACTTCAAAGAGCTGAAAAAGGATCCAACGCAGAAGTACCAAAGAGAGCTGTCCGACGTCGTGAAGAGATGCACCAGAGTGATTCCCGAAGAATGTCGACAGAAGATGAACATCCTAAATTCTAAAGCGCCCGTGATGAAAGGGATCCCAAAAATACACAAGAAGAATGTACCCATCAGACCATTAGTTAACTTTAAATGTGCTCCTACCTACAATGTTTCAAAATTGTTAGCAAGTAAGCTCAGCAATGATTTAGAATTAGAACATGTATACAATGTAAAGAATAGGTATGAATTTGTTGAACGTGTCAAGAACATAGATATAGATTCGAATAGTAGGCTAGTCTCATTTGATATCGCAAATCTGTACACAAACATTCCTGTATCCGAAACTGTAGATTTTGTTAAATGTAGGCTTTTACAGAATAGTTGGTACTTACGTATTAAACGGAGGCCACATTTTGTCAGCGCGCTGCGGCGGTTATGTTAGGTTGGGTTATCATAATAGAAAGTATAACTCGTCTGGTATCGATTCATAACCAAGCGAGGAAAGTCCTACACACATAATATTTACGATAACCCAACCTAACATAACCGCCGCAGCGCGCTGACAAATTGTGGCCTCCGTTTAATACGTAAGTACCGAATAGTTTAGACGATGAATATGTCAATCAGATTGTAAAATTACTTGTGACTGTTTTGAAGCAAAATTATTTTTGATTCAACAATAGATTTTACGAACAAACAGATGGTTTAGCTATGGGAAGTCCACTTTCGGCAATTTTGTCAGAAATATTTTTACAGCATCAGGAAAAAGAAATGTTAACGAATTTAAGAAAAAATCATGATGTAAAACTGTATGTTAGATATGTAGACGACATTATTGTTATCTTCAGACAAGCCCAGGAGCAGGAGCACGAAACGATGATGCAGACACTAAACAACCACCACCCGAACCTCACCTTTACTAACGAGTTTGAAGAAAACAAAAAGATCAAATTCCTGGACCTCACATTAGAGAGAAAAGACAGCAAGATAGAGTTTGACATCTACAGGAAACCTACGCAAACGGACACTACAATCAACAACAAGTCTATCCATCCGACAATCCACAAGACCGCAGCCTTTAGATCTATGCTGTACCGAGCCTATAAGATCCCACTTAGCCAAACCAATAGGAAAAAAGAACTGGACACCATTAAGAAGATCGCTCAAGTGAATGGATTTCGGACCAAGACGAAAGAGGACATCGCAAGGAAGACGAGGAGGAAAATCGATAGACAGAATACACTACACAGCAGAACAACATTAGAAGAGATAAAAGAGGAAAACACTAGATATATCACATTTAGCTACACGGGGACTACAACACAAAGGACTGCTAACAGATTCAAGAAATACGGAGTTTCAATAGCCTACAGGACTCAGAACACCATGAGTAAAATACTGCATCCAAAAATAGAAGATTGTAACAAATTCGACACTTCAGGCATATATAAAATCAATTGTGACGATTGTGATAGCTTCTACATTGGACAGACTGTGAACTTCGTTAACCGCTTCAAAAACCACATATCTGCATGGAGGAACAACAAACCGGAAAGATCAAATGTCGCACAACACCTGTTACAAAATGGGCACTCACTAGGAAAAATGGAGGATAGTCTAGATATTTTAAAGAATTGTAAGAAAGGATATGTAATGAATGCTTGGGAAGAATTGTATATTTATAAGGAAAAATGTAAAGATAGAAATAAGTTGATTAATGAACAAATACATTTTGATTCCAGTTGCACTTATAAAAATGTATTGGCCGGTGCTTCCGGTAGCCAATAGGGTATAAGTAGGGACACCATTCAAGATTTTTGTCATTCGCCTATTGGGTCTGATGATGATTGGAGTGTCCAATCGAAATCGATCACTACTTACCACCTTTTTTGTATATTTACCGTCTTGTGAGTAACAGTATAAGCGTAAATATATGTTTTAAGTGTTTTAAGACGTTTCTTTTATTTACTTTCTTTATTTACTTCTTTTATTTACGGGCAATAGGCCCTAGGCCTAGCTCATCTAGCCCTCGGATACGTAACTGTAATATTAGGTTTAAGCTTGATTTTATTAATATTAGGTCAGTTTTTAACAAGATTGAGGACTTGGAAGTTATTTTGCATAAGGAAAAAAGCGATGTGTTGTGTGTTGCTGAGACATGGTTAAACAATGACAAGATTAATTCTTTCAAAGTTTCTGGCTACAAAACAATTTCTTGTTACAACAGACCAAACCGCACAGGTGGCGGTGTTGCATTGCTTTTAAATACTGACTCTAGGCTATGTATAAAGCCTCTGCATATATGTGACCAAGACAATATTTGTTGCGAAGGAACATTTGAGTTTTGTATGGGCCTACTGAAATATAAACATTTGCAGTTTATTATAATTGTAATTTATAGAACCCCGATGAAAGAAAATTATCTGGATTTTGTTGACCGCCTTGATTTATTGTTGTCTGTTCTGAGGAGCAAATTTGACTATCCCTTTTATATTTGTGCTGATTTAAATGTAAATAACCTTGAAAGCTCTTGGGAAAGGGATTTTTTAGAGGACCTGATTGAAAGCCATAACCTCAACAGTATTTTTAAGGGGCCTACCAGAATTTGTGGTGATTCAATCACTCAACTTGACTACCTAATTGTTGACAACTGTATAGCCAAGGAGTTTCATGCGCCCCGAGCTGACCCAACTTATGTTTCTGATCACCACTATCTGTCTGTTTATGTATTGTGTGACAGTGATGCTAAAATTAAAGAGCGCAGGACCTTTCGGAGGAAATTTAACGCTACCACTCTGGACACATTTCAAATATTAACGAGAAATGAGGATTGGGTGCATGTTGGCATTTTGCAAGATTTAGATATTGGCCTAGACATTGTTTTTGATAACTTTTATGAATTGTTTAAATATATCTTTGATGTAAGCTTTCCTGCCTTAACCTGTAAGAATAGAAATGAACCTAGCTCTTCTTGGATTGGTAATGATGTTGTACTCTCGCATGAGACTCTTTTGCAAATGTATTGGGACACAAGGTCGCAGGGTTGTTCAGAAGATGTTAAAAGGGCCTACAGAAGGGCCAAACGGCAGCATTCGTCTCTTGTTACTATGACAAAAAAGTCTTATTTTAGTAATAGAATTCTAAACTCAAAAAATACTAGTAAGGAGTCATGGGCTGTGGTCCGTGCACTTTGTGATGAAGATTATGAAACACATACTAACTTAAGCTTGAAAATTGATAATGTTGTTGTGACAAACCCCCAAACAATTGTAAATCACTTTTGTGAGTTCTTTTATGAGGAAATTTCTAGGTTGGCAAATGACAATTGTGCTCCTGAGCTCCCTGTTGACTTAGGTGAGGGACGCTTTTTTCTCACACATGCTACTGTTGCTGAGGTGAGGGAGGTGGTAAATTCACTGGGATCCAAGAAAAGTTCAGGTGTTGATGAGATACCATGCAGCCTCCTCAAGCTTTGTAATGAAAATGTTATTGAAGCCCTCGCAAATTTAATAAATAAATCCTTTGAAACTGGCTGTTTTCCTACAAAGTTAAAAACATCTAAAGTAGTACCTGTGTATAAAAAGGCTGATCCACTTGCCGTTAGTAATTATCGCCCGATTTCTGTGCAACCATGTATAGGAAAAGTATTTGAAATCATTTTTTTGAAGAGATTCCTTAGGTTTATAGAATTAAATAATATATTGACTGAGAGTCAGTTTGGGTTCCGAAAACATATGTCTACATCTGATGCTGTCTTTGCCCTCCTGAGGAACATCTATAACCACCTGGATCTTTCTGAGAGCCTTTTATGCCTGTTTTACGACATGACCAAGGCCTTTGACCTACTAAACCATAGTGTCCTGCTTCGTAAACTACTTTCCCTGGGAATTGCAGGAAGACCTCTGCATTGGATATTCTCTTATTTAAGAGACCGCCACCTGGTCGTATCACTCAAGCATTTGGGGAATGACAATACTCTACGCACATATAAGTCGGCTCCATCCCCTGCCATGAATGTGGGTGTCCCACAGGGATCAAACCTAGGGCCTCTATTGTTCTTGCTCTATGTTAATGACCTACCTGGCTCCATAACATCTGGGAATGTGTGGCTTTTTGCTGACGATGTATGTCACCTAATCTGTA
>NW_026542952.1:0-87485 GCF_028750875.1 Macrosteles quadrilineatus
TTGCGCTTGTTTAGGGCATGTTACAAACTATTTATGGTTAGAAAAACTAACAAGTAGTACAACAACAACAAGTTTAAAGAAATCCGTGCAAAAACCACAGAGCTACGTTGATTTCAGTAAGAGTAAAGGTGGAAAATTCGTAGTAGTATCGAGGCGCGCATGGATGGTACACGTAGCCCACAGTCAATATAGGTTTGATGTTGTAAGTAACTATGGGAAAGCTGAATTTTTCTATGCTGTT
The DNA here is from genome assembly GCF_028750875.1 of Macrosteles quadrilineatus. NCBI lineage: Eukaryota > Metazoa > Arthropoda > Insecta > Hemiptera > Cicadellidae > Macrosteles > Macrosteles quadrilineatus. The sequence goes on from NW_026542952.1 coordinate 242, forward strand.
AGACCATGTTGAGATGAGCATTTTCCCAAAAGTCCCCACTCCTACCCCATTGTGCACGCAAGATATGCAACCATTTCGAATTGTGGAACATAAGGGCTTTAGATCCTTTGTTGCTGCCCTCAATCCTACATATGAGCTCCCTAGCAGGCACTCTATATCAAATAGTAAATTGCCAGCTATGTATGAAAAATGTGTCCATGCAACTAAGGAGCTATTGGGGCAAGTCAAAACTGTTTGCCTCACAACTGACTGTTGGACATCAATTAATAATGAGAGTTTTATGGGCGTAACTGCCCATTTTGTAACAGAGGATTTTGAGTTAAAATCAGCCCTTCTAGATTGCGTGCAACTTCATGTCAGCCATACAAGTTCTAATTTGGCAACAGAACTCCAGAAAGTCATCAACGACAGGGGCCTACACGGAAAGGTAATTTTAGTTGTGTCCGACAATGCACCAAACATAAAAAAAACAATCAAAGAAGAGCTGAAGCTAAGATTTTTTGGATGTTTAGCTCACACCATAAATTTGATCGTTACTGATGCTCTAGCCAGTAATTTGATGGTGAGTGAGCTAGTTACCAAAATAAAAACAATTGTATCACACTTCAAAAGAAGCAGTAACGCTCAAGAAAAACTTATGACTTACCAACAAAACTCTGGTAAAGTTCCTAAAAAACTAAAACAAAATGTAATGACGAGGTGGAACTCCACCTACTACATGATAGAACGGTTCTGCGAACTGGAAGAGGCTGTAAAGACAACCATAGCTCTTCTGGATAAAGAACTCCCAGTACTGTCACCAGAGGACTGGCAAATAGCCAAGGATCTCACATTAGCACTGAAACCGTTCGAAGAGGTAACGAAAACAGCTAGTGGAGAGCAGTATATAACTGCCTCTATGGTCATTGCCATGACCAATGGACTTGCTGACGTGTGTTCTGAGCTTCAAAATAAGCAGTTCTGCGAAGCGGTGTCCTCAGTTGTAGATGAGCTGCAGCTCGGCGTTGGTTCTCGTTTTCGAGACAATGAACTAAGCCTAACACTTACAACTGCCACATTTTTAGACCCCAGGTTTAAAACGGAACTGTTTTCTTCCTCAAAGATCAGTGAAAATACCTTCAATGAAGTGCGAAATGCCGTTGCAATGAAGATAGCCGAATTTTCGGAAAAATCTCAATCACAGGAAGTGGAGGAAGGAGAAGAAGAAGTGGAAGGCAATGCTAAGCCGTCGAATGAGCTTTCTTTTTGGAATTTTGTAAAAAAAGCTCAGAAAAAGGCAAAGCCAAAAGGAAATGCCTTGTCAAAGGCAATTATTGAGGTGCAACGATACCTAGACGATGACATTATAAGTGTAAAGAAAGATCCATTGAAGTGGTGGAGGAAATGCCTACAAGTACCCATTTCTAAGTGAATTTGTTAAAGAAAGGTTTTGTACTCTTGCTACTTCAGTACCTTGTGAAAGGGCTATTTTCCAAAGGTGGCTATGTACTGAATGAGCAGCGCACCAGATTGACGTCTAGTAAAGTTAGGCAAATACTTTTTGTAAATGGGAAACATTGAACATGTATTGTCTTAAGTTGTACAATGGTCATAATTCTATCCAAAGTATTATTTGTTTTATGGTTTGTAAATTTATAATAGTTTTGTGTTCTAAGGGAGGAACTTTGTTTTTTTTCACAAATAGGTACCTATACTTTTTGTTTTTAGATCATTTTTTACCAGATCTACTTCCTCTCAAAGTGTGTGTATATGATTTCTTAAAATAAGTCGTGTGAGTCATATTCAAGCCAAAGTATTATTTGTTGTTATAATTTTGAAACCCATAACTCGTTTATGTTTTTAAGAAAATGTTTTTTGTTTTGTTTTTAAGAAGAGGTTTTGTTTTGTTTTTAAGAAGAGGTTTTGTTTTGTTTTTAAGAAGAGGTTTTGTTTTGTTTTTAAGAAGAGGTTTTGTTTTGTTTTAAGAAGAGGTTTTGTTTTGTTTTTAATTATAAGTTTTTGTTTTGTTTTTAATTAGAGGTTCTGTTTTGTTTTTACCAAGAGGTTTTTTTTTTGTTATAACTAAGATGTTTTGTATTGTTTTATACAACAAACTAATTCTGTCCATGAGAGTTGTTGTAACTCTATATCCTAATAAAGTCAGTGCCTTTCATTATAAACTGTGTTTTATGATTAGCAGTCATTAAACATTTTACCATCCTTTCATTTAATCAATGCTTTTCTATAACTTTTTTTGCTATAATGACTTATCTTTGCTTATACTAGTAATAAATTAATAATTAAGTGATTGTAAATTTATTTGTTGAAGGAAAATATAAAATATAGGTCAAAGCAGTCTTTCATCTTTCATCGTATTGAAAATGTATAAATACAATGATGTTTAAGAAACACTTATTTTAAACATTAAAAAAATATATTATTACAAATAATATATAGCAAAAATGTTACGCAAAGTAGAAGTATTTTTATTTTATTATACACAAGAAATGTATTATATTATATATTAATTTACCCACAATAAATTACTAGGAATTGAATCTGTTGCATCGTTACATATGCATATATATTAAAATTATTAGTAAAATATTAAAGGCGTCTGTAGTAAAATACATAAGCAAATAAATAAAGAGGTCGCAGCCGGCAGTCAAAACAGGATGATTAAATGCGCATGATTGAGACATGTAGCAGTCACAGTCACAGCCCAAGTCGCAGTCACAACAGAGAGAGTTCAGGCGCAGTCACTCGGACATGTAGCAGTAGCAGTCGCAGGTACGACAGAGTAGCGCGGCAGTGATATCGTCAACAGCGCGAGATCACAGTAGCAGTCATTCGGGGTTTGGAGCAGTCACAGTCACAGTCGCAGTCACAAGTAGCTGGTTAGCCGTTCGAGTGATGCACGCCAATGGCATCGTCACAGTTTCGTAGGTTTGAGTATCACCGCACGGAGCGCCACCGTAGCATATATCGCTGTGACTAGTCACCGATATTTTTAACCGATATTTCTTTGTCACAGTCACAGTTCCGAGTGATATTTTAAAGTCACTGATATTCTCATCCCTACTCTCTGTACTCAGCAGTGGAAGGGTTTACCCCCACCACGTTACATTTTTGAATTATTATGTCAACAACTCATCGCTCCTTAACTTGTCCCTACAGGTTTCCTTCATATATGTAACATGGTCATTCGTGGTAATATAATAAAAGATTGGAAAATTATACAGACGAACAAAATAATATGGTCCATCATATGCGTATTTATAAGTTTATAAAAAATACGTTTAAAGTAGCCTAGTTATGCTTTTCCTGGCCAGCTTGAAGTAAATTTGATAACATTTTGAAGTTAACTTTAGAAGTACCATTTCTTATCAAATATGTCAACATCCAGGATTAATAAAGACAAGTACTGGCAATTGTTTTTTTTATTTTATTTATTTATTTTTAAAAAAGAGGTTGGCGGCCTCTTTTAACCTTGCATTTGCCCGTCCACATAGACTAAGCGCCCGTGCGTGGATCGTTTGCAGCAAAGCAAGGAGTGAGCCGGTACAGTACAAAGGTGAACTGTACTGATAAAATGTTATCGGCAGTGACCAGGATCCGAACCCACGACATCGCTGCCTTGGGCCCGAATTAAAAAGTTTCGTAAATTTATTTGCACAGAATTAAAAATATTTTGTTCATTAATTCAGAACTATTATAAATTGTAATATAATTATAAAACGCCAATTATTTAATCACAACAACAGAGTAAATTTTTATCTCTTTTTTTGTCTAAAAAATCCTTATAGCTCATGATGTTTCAATTAATTCCAAATTTAGTATATCCAGCTGTTACAAATATTAGTGTAAGCTAGTGCACCTGTTGCTCGATATTCGAGCAATTGCAAAGTATTACAGTCGTTCAAAACTAATAACAGTCGTAATTTCCGATGAATTAAAATAGTCAACTTAAAGATAATGTAATCAATCACTCCACTCCAGTTATCGAAACTGGATACGAACTAAACGAAAGCTCTTGTGTGTATCATTTGTTTACTATGAACATTGAACAGCTTAATCCACTTGCTAGGGGGGTTCCCGTGTGCATTTTATGAATAGAAAAACACCCTAAGGGATCATGTAGGTACTATGCGAGTTATCATTTTTCACGTGGGTGCCAGCTTGACAGAGTGGGCTTAACCTCAGAAGAATCCGCCATTTAAAAAAAACAAGGAACAACTTTTGTATTTACAAAAATGCCCTAAATATAACTATTTAGGAGTTGTTGAGCAATTTATGCTAATTTAACCTATAAATTTTAACTCTGTTTCAGAAAAAATTCTAATATCTTTATAAAACTGTTCTTTTTAATCTGGTACATAGCACTAATTGATATTTACACTGAAGGTCAAAATACACACGCCGCAGCAAACCTGCAGACTAAGCAAATATTTACCTGGCTGCATTTTTACTAAAATACAAATCCCTTAAAATTGTTAAATTGATTTCCTATTTAAATAACATTCATTTGTAATGAGTACTTAAGTTTGCTGCTTCAGGGAAGGTATCGAGGTGTTTTTTTTTATTGAAATGTTGATATCTTAGTATGAAATAAACAAAATTTTCAAATTTGACTATAATATATCCATAAACAAGCAAACTACAACAGTTTATTTATTCTCCATAAGAATAACATGGGAATTTACAATTTAAATTGTTTTGAATTACCTCTGTAGCCGTGAAGCAAAAAAGTTATTTTCTACTGTAAATTTGCACCCATCACAACATATCAGAATCTCGGATATGAACGTTGGCCTCCCTAAACAGATAGGTCTCGGGACCGGAGCAATTATCGTTGCAGCTCTGGAGATGTGATCTCTAAGTGACCGAGTAGTATAGTTTGTCGCTGCCGTTTTTTGAGGGTCGAGGTTTTTGGGTCAACTCCCCGCCCACGCCTAATTGCTAGTACATCTACCATTCCCTTTCCAGTTGATGTATTATATTTCTATCTTATCTATATATATTAGGTGTATGAGTTGTTTAATATTGTCAGTATAGTTTGTCGGTATAGTTTTTTGGGCCAACTCCCCGCCCATGCATAATTGCTAGTACATCTACTATTCCCCTTTCTAGTTGATATATTGTTGTCTATATTCCTGTCTTATCTTATCTATACATTAGTTGTATGAGTTGTTAAATATTGCTATTCTCTTTTTTATGTTATTCCAACCATATTGTATGTTATTGCCTTGTGAGTTATTACACCGGGTTTCTGCATATATCATAGTAAACGTAAATTTGTTATTATTTAAATTATATATTTACAATTTTTATCATGCCTATGCTTTGTGGATTAGCTAAATGAGAGTCGTAATACACTTTTGCGAATCCGGGTTGTGGTCTAATGGTTTGACCCTCTTCCCATCAAGGATCTTTTTATCCCGCGGATTAACCGCATGTGGGACATAGCACACTTTTGCGAATCCGGCTTGCGGTCATAACGGTTTTATCCCTCCCCACACTTGTACAGTATAAAACATCAAGCCTCCATTTCGCCAGCCAGTATTCGTCTTGAGCCTCTACATACTAAGGTAAGATGTATTTTCAATATTTATTTCCTTTCCTTTAAAAACTAAAGACAACTTTCACGATTTTATCAGAATTAAACACTACTTAATTTTGTTTTGGATAGCTGTATGATTTTTTTTTCTTCTAGCGAATTTCAATATCTTTATGAATAATAGCAATATTTACTTGCTACTTATGTGCTATGTCGTTAGCCGACAATGTCAGATGAAAATTAGGAGCGAGTAGTAGATAGATGGTTCAGAAACCGGAGTCTTGATATAACTGTACGCTTGTTGAGTAGTTGACCTTGACGCGCTAGAAAGCAAAAGCACAGACAATATAATACTCTAATGGTAAAAGTTTGGATGCGTGGCTATATGATCTTCTTTGGTCGGCTTTTATTTTAGATTAGGATATCATTTTATGTTACTAGTGATTCATTAGCATATTTTAGTTCGATTTTAGGGGTTTTGTTAGTTAGATGTGTCTTAGAACAAGACTCAGAAACATGATTTTAGGGTATTAATTAAAATGCGGCAGAAAATGTATACATCCACTATATTTTTTTAGCTTCTAATAGACAAGACCCCTTTTAAAAGCATATAAAGTTTTATTCTTTTTAGACTAGATTATGTATTAATCTATAATATTTGTATTTTTAAGCTCGTGTGTGGGGCGGGGTCTTAGAACGAGACTACTATGCCAACCGTCAGGATTGTTTCACCCTTCTTCTAATAATCTTTTAAGGTGTGTATTCACATATAATTTTAAGAGTATTTTTATGCATATAAATTCTTATCTTGAAAAGAACTATGTATCAGTCTGTTATACTTAAAAACGTACATATATCATAATATATCTATGACAGTGTTTTAAAAATCAATGAAAACATCGAGAAAATTGTTACTTGGGCTGATAAACATGGATACAAGACAAATTATAATTTAACATTCATGTTTACGAAACTCAATTGACTTTGACATAGTGAACTCAGTAACAATAAATGTGACAGCTTTACTTTACTATGGTAAATAAAAAAAAATATAAGACTCTATAAACTCGACACTTGTTATTTGTATTTGTTATTTAGATGAGTCTTAAAACATGACTAGTGTGTTGGGCCCAGAAGTTCTTTATTAAAATGCGTCAGAAATCGTATACATCCGCTATATTTTCTTAGCTTTTATAAACAAGACCCCTTTTAAAAGCTGTCTACATGTAAAGTTTTATTCTTTTTTAGACTAGATTATGTATTAATCCTTAATATTTGTATTTGTAAGGTTGTGTGTGTGTGTGTGGGGTCTTAGAACGAGACTACTATGCCAACCGTCAGGATCATTCCCCCCCTTCTTCTTATGATCTTTTAAGGTGTGTATTAATTTTAGCAGTATTTTTATGCATATAAATTCTCATCTTAAAAAGAACTAAGTATTAGTCTGTTATACGTAAAAACTTACATATATATCATCTAGGACACTTACTCGGGAGATGTATTAGTGGACATAAGTAAAAGGTGTTTGCATCAATCTACTCACTGAAGAAGTTACAGGCTTTTTTTTCTTTTACCTTTACACTTCACTAGATGCAACTCCGTGATCAATGATATGACTGTAAATTTTGCTGATGCTCTCTAATAAACTTAGAACTATAGCTTAAGATGTAATGAGTGTATTGACCCTTTTTGTGTTGATTCTAAATTATCAGGTGTGTGAGTGTTTCTGAGTGTATGTAAATGCGTGCGTGTGTGAGAGGTGTTAGTATTTTATGTTTTACAAATTCATTGGTTTTGTTTTGCATTCAATGTTGTAAATAGATTACAGAATAATATTGCACAGTATATGATTAGATTTTTATCCAGAGGTTATGGCCGAATAAATAAACCATTTTTATTCTATTGCATTTAATTTTACATTGACAATGCTCTTTCAATTTAATTTATATTTTGTTCCCAGATAATTGCATGTTAAGCTTACTTCTTTAACTTTAAATGCAAAAGGACTTATAATCCTCTCACGATAAAAAAGTGTTCTGACTTTTTTTTTATTAGTTTCACAGTGCAAAGGGTAGTATTTACAGCTGTTAACACAATAGATTGTCAATTCAATGAGATGTGTTCAAGCTTCTGACATGTGGAGTTATCACTACTTTTAAATCCTACTAGATCTGACAAGGGGAAAAGGTCCATATGGCTGGATCCTTCTCTATTTAAAGTCAATGCTTAACATACAAGATTATATATTTTTCTAAAGGTCTCTTTTTTTTACTGCTCGTGTGTATTTTTACCCAGATTTTTTTATCAGTTAGAGAAAATGATAATATTTCAAGAAGTCAATTCTAATTTATTTTATTAATATTTCAGACTATGTGACATCTAACGTTTTGCCGTAACATCCCAGTTGGATGGTTTTTTAGCTGTCGCTTCTATGTAAGTATATATCTTTTATTATTTCACTATGTACTCTTTTTCTACATTTTGTCGAGACATCTATATATTAATTATGTATGGCGATTCTTTGTGTCAAAATTGTGGGTGTAGAACATTGGGAGAGGGCTCAAATTAAAGGTCATTATCCTGTGACAGGAAGAAAATAGAGTGATTTCTAAAATTTTTACAGAAATTTAGAAGTAACGTAAAATGTTCTCCATAAGGAATTGGAAAACCATTAATAAAGTTGACCATGCTATATTTGCAAACCAGTATTCAATACATGCAGTTGGTTTTCTTCTTAGCCAGTTAACTCTGCAATTTGCTATATACTATATCAAAGCCAGGAATATCGGTTATCTATAATTGTGCTTTGTGTCAACTTTACTATATATTGGTTTTGACAACTGACAAATGGAACTCTAAAATCATAAAAATATTACTTAATTTGGCTAATAAAACTGTTCGTTTTGTATAGTACTAATTCACTTTCCTAAAGTTTCATCACGATCTGATGTATAAAGGATAAATAGATAACAACAGAGATACTTTTTTTTTAGTAAAGATATGGTATACAGGCATTATTAATTTGTACATCTTGATAAATAAATAATTTGATTCTTATTTTGTTTGAATGTTAAAAAAAAATGTTGTTTTATATTTTAAGCTTTAAGTCAATTCTAATTTATTTTGTTAATATTTCAGATTATGTGACATCTCACGTTTTGCCCTAGCATCCCACTTGGGTGGTTTTGTAGTTGCTGTCGGTAGGTAAGTTAAAATCTTTTACTATTTTTCACTATATAGTCTTATTTTTTCTGCATTCTGTTGAGACATCTATATGGTGATTCTTTGCGTTAAAATTGTGGGCGTAGAACAATGGGAGAGGGCTCAAATTAAAGGTCTCTATCCAGTGACGGCCGGAAATATAGAAGCATTCCTAAAATTTTAACAGAAATTTAGAAGTAACATAAAATGTTCTATATAAGGAATTGGAAGCCATTAATAAAGTTGATATTGTGATATATTTACAAGTCAGTATTTAATAGATGCGGTTGGTTTTCTTTTTAGGCAGTTAACTCTGCAATGTATTGTACACTATATTAAAACCAGGGATAACGGTTATCTATAATTGTGCTTTGGGTCAACTGTCTATATATTGACTTGACAACTGACAAATGGAACCCTAAAATCATAAAAATATTAATCTATTTGGCTAATAAAACTGTTCGTTTTGTATAGTAATAATTCACTTTCCTAAAGTTTTATCACGATCTGATGTATAAAGGACAAATAGATAATAACAGAGATACTTTTAAAGCAAAGATATTAAGACGTGCCGACATTATTAATTTCTACATCTTGATAAATAAATAATTTGATTCTTAATTTGTTTGAATGTTAAAATTATGTTGTTTTACATTTTGAACTTTTTTAGGGGCTTATACACCTAGTAATTTATTAATAACTGACCAAGATGGTTTAATTCTCTGCAAAATTTCAAGTTTTATACATTTACACACAAGTAACTTAAATTCTCTAAATTATTATTTAACACCGCAACAGAGTATAGCTCCATAATAGTTAATAACGGTGGTCCTTCTTAAATGACAGTCACTAGTATGTCTGTGGCATGAGTCTGCCAAGGTTGCTGACCTTGCGCTACAAACTGGTTGTTAAAAGTGAGAGTTATAAGGATGTTGACTCGGGCTCCCACTATCTGTCGTGTTTATGGTTCTAAATATTGGAGTTCTCGCTGCTAAATACTTAGTATCCTGTTGTATAGTCGTGTATAAATTAATAGTTCCTAGTAAAATATACATTTTAGTATCAAAATATTAGTATTTCTTTTTTGTTTGGTCACAGGTATTGGGAACATGATGGCGTCAACGAGTACATCCCAAATTGAGTGTGACCTCTGTCCAAATTACATTTTCTCAACGCCGGGCGAGTTAGAATCCCACTTTGAAGACTCCCACTCAGACAGGTTTTATTGCACCATTTGTTTTGCTCTTAGGATTGTAAGGCATTATAATGAAAGGTGGCGTTTAAATGAGCACACTAGAGATTGTCATTCGGCTAAAAGTTTTCCTTGTACTTTCCCAGGCTGTGGAAAGACTTATCCTAACAAGAGAAATTCAACACGGCATTTTAAAGTCGATCATGTAAAGAAGACTGAGGGACATTTGCAAAAATATATTTCCGCGCCATGACAACTATTTAAGACACATTAGAACTTGCAACAAAAAGGCTAAGCGTCAGTATAAATGTTCGGAAGAATTGTGTGAAACCACATTCTCTACACTTAAATCCTACAAACAGCATTTAAAAGAAACACACCATAAAGTGGGCAATAAATATTGCTGTCCTAATTGCGACACACTTTTTGCTAAAAAGGATAAATTAGAAGAACACATGGATGAGATCTGTACCGGTGACAACATTCTAAAAAATCCAAATATTATTCTAACTCCGGTTCAACACAAAAACATATCTTTTAAATATGCTTTATTGTGTAAATTTGCTCAAGAAGACCCCACAAAAGCCTTTGAATTTGAAAATGAATATGATTGGAGCGATATCACTTTCCCCGTTTTGAGACCTGACAATGATTTTATTGCACAGTTTGAAGCAAGAAATAATTCTAGCCTATCTATTTTCTTTATCCATGCCGGTCGAATACTCCCATGGAACCCATCCAAGGACAGCTTGGACAACAACATAGACTTATTGTATGTAAATGGTACGTTCCACTATATTAAAGACTTTGATGCTCTCGTTGGACTACAACTTGGAAATTTACATAGGCGGGCGTGTGTTTGTAGGAGATGTGGGCAGCGGTTTTATGATAGAACTGGACTGACTGCTGTACAACAGTTGGATAGGCACAAACCTACTTGCGATCCTGATAACCCCACTAAATTCGAAATGCCTATTGGAGATAAGGCTCATATGAAATTTCAAAACTACAATAGACAGAAAATGATTAGATTTATTGCTTATTTAGCATTTGAGGCGTTAAATGTACCACAAGTTTCAACTGGCAACACTACCATTCTACAAAAGCATTGCCCTTTTGCTGCATCTTACCTCCTACTGGATGAAGAGGGACAGCATACTAAACCTCTTCGAGAATACTGCGGATTGGATGCGCCACAAAAAATATTGTCTATGCTTATGGACGATGTTCAGGAAATTGAATCTATTCTCTACAGCAATAGGATTAAACAGATACCTGTATTAACAGAGGAACAACAGCGACAATTTGATAACTGTACAACCTGCCATGTTTGTGGCAAGGGCGAATTTACACTTAACAACCCAAAATCAATTGATCATAATCATTTGACAGGCCAATATCGTGGATGTTGTCACAGGATCTGTAATCTTTTTTATAGAGAAGTTTATGCCTCGCAGTCTTAGCGAATTATGTAATAACCTGCAAAATGATCAAAAGAAAATTTGTAGGAAGTTTTTTCCTAGCGAGGAAGACTTCAACCTTATAATAAGGAAGGGTGTCTATCCTTATAATTATCTAACAGACATGTCAAAATTAAGTGAGACATCACTCCCACCAATTGAAGCATTCCACAACTCCTTGACAGATGAAGAGTTAAGTTCAGAAGAGTATGAACATGCCTGCAAGGTGTGGTCACACTTTAATATTGCTAATCTTGAAGAATATACAATGCTATATTTACGGACAGATGTGATTATCCTTGGAGATGTTTTTCAAAACTTTAGGAAGATTGTACACTCGACTTATGGTTTGGACCCTGCATATTATTTCACCGCTCCAGGTCTCGCATTTGATTCCATGCTAAAAATTACTGATGTACGGCTCGAGTTGCTAACTAGCAGAGAGATGCACGACTTCTGCAGAAGGGGGATGAGAGGTGGATTTGTAACGGCACCCCTAAAGTATTGTAAAGCCAACAATTATTACATGGGGGAGTTATATAATAAGGAGGAAGCGTCATCATACATATACAACATAGACATGAACTCGCTATACGCCACAGCCATGTGTCAACCCCTTCCTTATGGAGGATTTGAATGGGCTGAAATTGACGAATTGGAAGGCATCTTAGAAGCTGGTGAGGATTCGGAATTAGGAGCATTTTTAGAAGTTACAATGGAATACCCTGAACATCTCCACGAAGCCCACGGAGACTACCCTTTTCTTCCGACTCAAGAAGAAAACGAGGACGGTAATATGTGCCTCATGGCCACTGTTCATGACAAGACCAACTATGTACTGCACCATACTAGTCTACAGCTAGCTATGAAACATGGTCTTGTTCTCAAACATGTACACAGGATCCTAAAATTCAAACAATCAAAATGGTGTGAGAAATTCATCCTTTTGAATACAGAGATGCGTAAACAATCTAAAAACAAATTTGAAGAAGACTTTTACAAAGGGTTTTCAAATTCCGCATTTGGTAGATCTATAATGAAACTCGATGATCGTGTCAATATTAAGATTGCGAAGACCAATCAACAAGTGGACAAGTTCTCAAGAAGTAGACTATTTAAAGAGTTTTATGCTGTGTCAGAGGACACCCTAGTCTTCGTCATGCATAAACCCAAAATTATATTCAATACTCCAATATACATGGGTGTTGCTATATTAGACATCAGTAAAACTATAATGTATTCCTTTTATTATGACTATTTAAAACCTATGTATGGAAATAAAATTAGAATGGGGTACAGTGATACAGATTCTATATTAGCCCACATATATACACAAGACTTGTACCAGGACCTAAAAAATAGTCCAATCTTCACCAGGCTTGACACATCCAACTATCCTAAGAACCATATTTTGTACCAGGCTGGGAGACGTTTTGGTTTGGGCCTGGCAAAGGACGAAGCTGCTGGAGATTTGCCAGTAGAATATGTAGGGCTGTGCTCCAAAGTGTATAGCAAGAAGAAATTGATACTGGAGACAGGGCAAATAGTGGTTTACGGGATGAAGGCTAAGGGGACACAAAAATCCATGTTGCGAAAACATGTGACCTTCGACGACTACTTTCAAAGTTTAATGTCTCGAGGGAATTTTGAAATGAAGCTCCCTTTTACACGCATTTCAAGCAGTAGAATGCAAATCACTACTGTTACAGGATTTAAAACCGCTCTACGATGTCACGATCCCAAACGTTTCCTTTGCTCTGACGGGATACACACCCTACCCTTCGGAGACAAGAGGATTGAAGAGGAAAAGAAGAAAATAGAAGAAGAGGAGTCAGAGGCCAGAAGAGAAAATGAGTAAAAAAAGGGGGGTCAATTGTAAATTTTTAAATCTTTTAAATCTTTTATCATCATTGTAACATATCCCATCTAAAATAAGGGGTGGGGGAGTAATAAAACAGGCATTTATTTGTTGTTTATGTATATAATGTATAGTTTAAGCTCATATGCAAAAGTACGCGTTTTTATTGCTCAAACCTGGGGTATGATTTTGCTATCATATCAGATATAGTGTTAGGTTCAAACATATTTTTGTTTTTATTTGTTATAGAAAAAAGAAGATAAATGTCCAGATCATTGTTCCAGGAAATACCCTGCACATTTAGGTGTAGGGTAAAAACATTTGCTGCATATCCTGAATCATCCACAAATTTAGAAGAGTTTCTTTACAATATAAAACCAGAAATAGTAAATACTTTCCAGCAATGCTTAGAAACACTTGGCTCTTTTAAAGCCAATTTACTAGTAGAAGTGGAGTATTTAAATGGAGACGATGTGGTGACTATAAACCTAAAAACGAAAAACAAAGGGTTTTATAATTCTAGTAATTTGCAAGAGTTAGTTGATAGTGAATTAGATAAAATCAAGAATGAAATGCGAGAGTATCAGTTAAAGGGAAGTGGGCATACATTTTCAAATGTTAAAAAAGTAGAATTACGTGTAAACAGACACTGTATATATTGAGATTTTATTTCAGTTATGCACATTGTAAATATTGTAATATAATTCTATTCTAATAGCCAATTTAGACTAGTCCAGATTAACAATTATTTTTATTTTTATATGTACAAACAAGCCACCATTCATCTGTTAATAGTTGTAAAATTGTATGACGAATTTACATCATAGTTGCTGTTAGTCGATACATTGTGTTAAATGACACAAATTCACATCACAGTCACAGCTAGTTGTTACATAACATAAAATTGTGTGAAATGTGTGAAATTTGAGTAAATTTTTCACGCAAATTCACGTCAAAGTTACAGTAAGTTGTTATATTGTGTGAAGTGTTTGTACAAATTGTGTAAAATGTGTGAAATTTGAGTAAAATATTTTTACATAAATTCACATCACGGTCAAAGTTAGTTGTTATATTACATGAAATGTGTAAAATTTGTGTACAAATTGTGAGAAATGTGTGAAATTTAAGTAACTAAGTAAAGACAATTCACATCAAAGTAACAAGCCACAGTCAATTGTTATGTTCGATGACATTATTAAACATTTTTAGCATGAAAACATCACTAATTTTACTTGTATAAAAGTACACAAACATGTATATTATTATTAAACAAGACATCGTATTTCATTTAATCAATCCAGAAATTCCATGATTAATTTTCATAATTAACACGAATAGGGTAAAAACAAGTAGCAAATATTATTTCTATTTTCTTGTCGTACAGTATTGTACTTTTGTATATATGTATGTTTAAATAACTTTTACATTTAGATTAAAAGTTATAGCTCATCATGACAATTGACTCTCAGATTTACATTGCATAGCCATAGTGATTTGTCTATTATAATGATAACACAAAAGTAATATTATAAATAGTTCATGTTTCAATTCAATATAATAAATGTATTTGTTATTGCATAGTACGTTCACTTGATGTTTATGACTCAAGGGGACAAATTTTAGAGTATTTGATGTAAAAACTCATACGTATTCTAGTAACAAATTTGTTATATTATTGATGCCATATTGTACAATAAACCTCTTAACATCATGAAAATGTAGTACTTTTTATCCCTAGTTAAGGTTTGAAGGTGATGATTATTTGTAGATTTAATTCTTGCAACATTCTCATAGTAATCTTGCACAGTTTCAAGACAGATCAAATAATATAAGTCTATAGAGATGTTTTGCTTTGACAATATCTTTACTATAACCAGAGGTATAAAAAAAATTCAAGTCACATTCTATTTCCTTGTAAAGGTCCTCTGTAACTATAAAAATCTTTTGTTCTTAAATTTGATATCTAACTATATTCCAACTAAGTAGGTCTTGTATTAGTGTCTTCAATTTACAAGGTTGTAAGCTATTTTAAATTAATTTTTAATTTTAGAGTATTTTCTTGTAGCAAGACTTAAAATCACTTGTATCTCAAAAATATCAAAAGATACAGCAAAATTGTTAAAATTTAAGTACATTATATAGGTTCCAACTTTTGATAAAACAATAATACATCTAAAAATTAAGAAAATTTTAAATATTATTTCATATGGATGACACTAAAAGTAAGAGGTATTTATACAATATGATTGGAATAACATAAAAAAAAGAGAATAGCAATATTTAACAACTCATACAACTAATATATAGATAAGATAGAAATATAATATATCAAGGGAATGTTAGATGTACTAGCAATTAGGCATGTGGCGGGGAGTTGATAACGCACCTCAAAAAACGATACCGACAAACTATACTGACAATATTAAACAACTCATACGACTAATATATATAAATAAGACAGAAATATAATATAACAAACTAGAAAGGGGAATGGTAGATGTACTAGCAATTATGCATGGGCGGGGAGTTGGCCCAAAAAACGATACCGACAAACTATACTGACAATATTAAACAACTCATACACCTAATATATATAGATAAGATAGAAATATAATACATCAACTGGAAAGGGAATGGTAGATGTACTAGCAATTAGGCGTGGGCGGGGAGTTGACCCAAAAACCTCGACTCTCAAAAAACGGCAGCGACAAACTATACTACTTGACCGTCTTTATATAATAGACAGTGAACACACAAACAAGTCTTTGAAGCAATGCCAATGACAGTGAAATCATTCAGATTAGAAAAAAGTGTCGGATCTCAGTTTGACTGTGACATTTTATACGCGTGTATTAGAGCCAGTTTCAAGGCCAAAGTGGATCTCATATCGACTTACATACTGGATCTCACTATGAATGTGAAAAATCAAATGGAGTTTTTTTGCATTATTTGAAATATGGCATGACAAACATGTAACAGACATATTAATTAAATAGATTATCACGTATTTTCTTCAAAAAAGCACCCCTTCTGCTGGATCTCCAACAGCTGGATTTTTACACGGATCTCGTTCCGACACATTTGTAGGTATGTGTGTGTGTTTGTATGAGTCAGTAGTTTGTAACCTGAAATCCTCGATCAATGTATGTTGACTGATGACAACGACTTTAAGAAGTTGGCCAGTACAGTTTTAACCATAAATATTGCATTGTCTGCCCCTTTTTGTATTCTTAAAACCCATACTTGTTTCAAAACATTTCCATCAGATGAACGCACCCTGAAGTAAAGGCCATTTTCTGTTCGCCTCAAAACAGTTCACCCTGGTAATTATTGCCATATTGGAATTGCATCTAGTTTTAAAATTGTCAGCAGTTACGGAAAGTATGACTTCAATAAAGCTTTTATTTGGTATTGATGGACTACAACTCTTTGGAAGCAGTGCGATGAAGTATGGCCAATTCTGGGCCAGTTTTCAATGTACAAGCTATAAGATCTTAAGTGTTTCCTGTAAGAATTTACCAAGGAAAAAGCAAACCTTCTTCAAAATATTTTTTGATTTATTTTGTGGATAAAATGATTTATCTAATTAAAATTGGAATAGTTATGTGGAAAAAAGATACCTGTTATTTTTAACTGTATATGTAATGATATCCCAGCCAAGGTATTTATTTTAGGTGTCAAGTCTCATACGGTTTACTCCTCATGCACCAGGTGTAAACAAAGAGGATACTGGATAAACAATGGATGTCTTTCCCAGATATGGATTGCAAAGCTTGATCACACACTGGTTTTTTAGCCAAAGAAGGTGAAGATTTTCATGTTGGTGTTACATCTCTCACAAAGGTTCCAGGGCGTCATTTTGTAGCATAATTTCCACTAGACTATATGCATTTAGTTTGCCTAGGGGTAATGCGCACTACGCTTTCAACTTGGAGGTTTGGCACGCCTACTTGCAAATTTAAATCAAGAGTAATGGCAACAATATTAATAAAATAATAACAATAATAATTCAAGGTCGTCAATTTTATTTTATATCCCTCGTTGTAACACTGTTCAATTTTACAGTTTTTCACTTTTTACAGGCTTACGTTTATTAAATGTCCACAATAGTAAAATATATGTTTTTTCTGACACTATTAACCAGTTTGAATTTAAGATAAACGCTTTGCTTACGTAATGTAATCCATCCCTTTAGATTTGCAGCCAAAATAAGTGAAATTTTCAAAAACGTTGTCCATTTTTATTAACTTGTATTCACTCTTTTTTACTATTATCATCACTGGTTTTGTATTGTCTATTTATGTGCACTTTTTGTATTTTTTTGTTCTTCACTCTATGTATTAATATTGTATTATTTTTCATTATAGCTGTTTTGGGTTTATACCTGTAGCTATTGTAAATTGTGTATAAATAAATAAATAAATAAATATTAACAAAACTAGTTTTCCTTCAGAGGTAGGCCTACATTCCTCGTGGATTCTGTCGTAAACTGAGATCCATAGATGATTTTAAACGTTGGAATGTAACAATTGGCTTAAAAATGACTTTATCAGCAGATCACCAAGACATTTACAACCGTTTCATAATACTTCATGTGTCGATGACAATTATTTTACGTCACTGTGATGTATATAAAGATTATGCAAAAAATCTTTGTCGTCATTTTGTAAAAACATTTGAAGTAATTTATGGAAAACAATTCATAACGCATAATTTACACGGCCTTACTCACATTGATGATAATACCACAACATTCGGACCACTAGACTCATGTCTTGCTATTAAGTTTGAAAATTTTCTTACACAATTAACAAGCTTGTTAGGAAACGGGACAAACCTCTCCAACAAATTGTAAAGAGACTTGGTAAAATATTCAGCGCAGATATCAATTTTCACCCCTTTTCTAAAATGAAAACAAGTTTAAACCACTCCACCCTACCGCAGTACATGAAAACACATTGCCTAGGACCTATTCTTACAAACTGTGATTCAGCCATGCAATTTAAAATGTCCCAGTTTCAATCATTTAGACTATCACACTCCTCCCCCGATAACTGCTGCTGCCTATTCGTCAAATCCTATTCGAAAAAGTTAGTGACTTCTATGGAGATCCATTCCGTCCAAACACCTCCCTTGGCATTTTTAAATTGGACAATCTATCTCCGAACTACATCACTAGAGAAGTTTCTCTCATATCACAAAATTAGTTTATAATGGTTTTATTCATTCAATCTACAACAAATGCTATATGGCCATCGCCGTTCGGGCTCTTCCTTGCTCGTTAAAAGTAAATTTCCACCAGATTATACCAGAGCTAAAAATGCCCGATATGCTTGCATCCTCTGTATCTTACTTGTCTGCTCTTATCTTTTTAAGATTATAGTTTTTTTTTGCAATAGTTATAGTTAAAACACTTTTTCGGCTTAAACTGTATCTTTTATTTTGTCTTTGTACATTCTTTTGGAAAAGATGCCCACTTCACAATACTAATACACAATCGTAAAATTTCCTGAGAAAATAGTGCCGGATGGATTATTTCCTTGATATAATTGAATGCTGAAGAAGGGTGGTGTTTCTATCCGAAATTAAAAACAAATCACATAATAGAATTGTATGTCGAGAACAATACAAATCCAACTGAGGAATGGGGAAAATACAACGTCTGTGTGCTTAAAAATACTATATATTGATAATTAAATATGTATACCCTTGTAAAAAGATAACACACACGCATGATGTATACATGATCACTAAACCACATGTAGTTCAACGTGGACTAACTTCTATTGAGCTTTAACATAATTATATTACGATAAAGCTGTATCAGGCCTTTCTAGAACATTTACGGAAAGAAACTCAAATATGTCCACTTCAAACGTACATTTTTTAGACTTATACTGTTAATAACTATATACTAATATACAGTAAATACAGTATATATAAAAGATGATGATGACCAGTGGTGATTTTGATTGGACACTCCAATCATTATCAGGACCGATACTCGAATGACATACATTGCTGGTCAAGAAGTTATTCAGGACAATAAAATTACAGAAAATTCAAAATGTACAAAAAAAATTTGAAACAAAAGTCAGAGAATAAAAAAGTATCCATATATATATATATATATATATATTTGTGTCTTTGTGTGTGTCCGTGAGCGCCTATTGGGGCTCACATCAATAATATTCTCGGGAGAAACAATATAAACTCAATTAGTGTCTGACCGTGATAATGACAATAAAGGTATAACTCCTACAGAACAACAGAAATCAGTGACGGCAGAACTGAATTTGGCAACAGAAAACCCATCACCACAACACGTTACGCAGCACACAACTGCAGAATTTAGTTCAACAACTAAAACAAAGAAGCGCAAGGCCTCTAGTATAAAACGACATTGCACTACATCAGAAACCGAAGCACTCTTAAAGCACTTCCGAAAACAAACAAAAATTTTAAAAGTACCAAACAAAGAGGAATGTTTCAAGTGTCTGAATGCGGAACCTCCTCTAAGTGAAAGAACATGAAGCAACATTAGTTCCCAGGTTAGAAATATGTTTCATTGGGTTTAACAGTCTATAATATCTATGATCAAAAAAGTCCTGACCCTCTTAATCAGTTTGCTTGCATATTGATATATTTGCATATTGATATGCTTGCTTAATATATTTGCCTAAAAAATTTACATCGATAAAGGTTTTTCATAGTTGTGAGGGTTTTAGGGTGCCTTAAAGCGTAACCCTCTTGTGAGTGACCTGTTGTTCAAAATAACATCAAATACTCTCCAAATGTAATAATTAAAAAGTGTCGAGTCTCCCCCAAAATCATATACCCCTATATTGATATACTCATACAAACTTATATGCATACGTATAAGTTTTCAGATGAAGGACTTTATCAACTTACTTTTAATTATGAAACTCATTTTCTCGATGATTTTGGAAAAAACTGATAGCAAACTAATTGGTCTTAGATTATCAATTTTTGTAGAGGAACTTTTCTTGTAAATCGGAACAATTACACTGGATTTTAATTTTTCAGGAAATATACCGCTTGAGAAGCTTAAGTTAATTATATGAACAAGGACGGGTGCTATAAATTCACAGATTCTCTTGACTAAATCAACGGTAAAATGATCAAAGCCAGTAGACTTTTTGTTTTTTAAGCTATTAACAATACTTAAAACCTCATTGTAAGTGGTTGGAGTAATGTAAAAGGAATGTGGTTGGAAGTGCAATGGTTGGGGCTGGGGAGGGAGTGGACACCCATGACCTTGACCAAGGTCATGCACTGAGATTAGGTAACTATTTATTTCTTCAGCCACATGTTTTGGATCGCTTATAACAGTGCCGTTATCTAACTCAATCTTTGTGACACTCTTACAATCCTTCCAGCCTATTGTATTATTGATTACCTTCCAGTATTGAGCTGAATCACCATTACAGTTATTAATTTTATTTGTTAGGTAATCATTTTTTGTTGTATCTATATCTGTTCGTAATTTTTCACAGAAACGGTTGAAATAATTATTGAAAGTTAAGTCATAAGGTCTTTTTTTATGTATAGCATACAATTTTTTACGCTTATCTAATCTTTTAATCAAGTTTGAATTTATCCAGGGACTGAAAGATTTTGACTTATGTAGTCTGTTTTGTTTACGGCTTAGCATAGAATTACTTACAATAGACGCTAGTTTTTCATGAAATATGTTGTAACTATAATTTACATCATTTGTAATGAAACATTCTTCCCAGTTTTCACTTTCTAATTTTCTTTTCACTAAATCATAGTTCACAGTGTTTTGAAAATAGAATGAACTATCATGTTCTTTTGATATAATGCTCTTATTTGAATGGTACATCTTTAAACCTAATAAACAGTGATCAGTTAATCCTATATCAAATATTACACTATTGAATATATTTAAATTGGCATGTCTGATAAAAATATGATCAACAAGCGTTTTAGAAGTGTTGGTAATTCTAGTTGGGTTATGTACAACAGATATAAAACCATGATTATTTAACAAGCTAAGGTAGTTCTGTACATTATTATGACTAGAATTTAACAAATTAATATTCACATCTCCTATAAAAATAGTATTATTTTTCAAATCAATTAATTTATCAGATAATTCATTTATAAAAGTAATTTCAGAGTACATTAACAATCTATAAATACTAAAAACATTAAAAAATGTGTTTTTTATTTTTAACTTCAGAACCATAACATCAGCTGTAATCATTTCAATATTAATTTGTGATACATTGGCCTCTTCATTTACATAACAAATTACACCTCCAGCTCTGTAAGTGTCATTGCAACGAGCAAAACTATTAAATCCAGGTATTTTATATAGATTAACCTCATCATCTTTGATCCAAATTTCGCTAAGAACAATACAATGAATTTTGCTTTTAATACTGTTTAATTCTACTAGAAAGTTGTTAAAGTTTCTTCTTAAAGATCTTATATTTGCATATATAAAATTAAAAGTAATGTTAATTTCAGTGTCATAAAAGACAGATAAGTTTGTTTCGTAATTATTTAAATTTGTATCTACCATGTTTTAGTTTTCAAACCAAGTTAATAAAATTTAAATCATTCAAAATCCTTATAAAACCAGAAATTAGGTACAGCTGAAGAACAGTTATTTGATCTTTACTATCTCCTCGTAGGTACTCACTTTGATCGCCTTCTCACCTTCAGATTTCCGCACAAAGAATTTCCCACCTCGACACCATACGAAAGAGTAACCGACTTCAGCGCACTTCTGCTTCAACTTGGATAGGAAGATCTTGTTTTCTGGAGATAGGTGATCATTCACGAACACTCTGTCCCGGGGAAAGGTGTTGTTCACTTTATCAGCCGTGAGGTGTTCATTCCTTGCCCTAGCCTCCTTAAACTTGTTGATAAATGCTTCCTTCATTGTCCTCTCCGTAAACTGTACCACCAGGGATGGCACTCGGGTTTTATTGTACGAAGGGATTCTGTGGGCTGCTGCGATGCTGCTTGTCTCCACCTCCAGACCCAATGCTGATCCAATGTCCTTCACTAAAGATTTGACGTTTTCATTAGCAGTTTTTGGAATCCCACTAACTTCCACATTGTTTGTTCTGCTGTACTGTTCCAAATCTCGTATCCTTTCATTTAATTTTCCAAGTTGTGAGGTTAATGTATTGTTTTTGGCACGCAGATCTTCATTTTCCTTCCGAATATACATAATTTCCTTTTTAAAATCATTCATCTGACTAACTACACCGTCGACAGTATCTGACAGGTGCTGCACTGACGTGGTTAACTCAAGAGTGTCCTTTTTCACACCTTTAAGTTCATTGGTGATCTCATTTTTGACATTTTCCATGACTTTTAAGAAAAACTCTTTTGTTATTGAAGTTGTAGTCGTTGAAGAGCCACTGCCTGTACTTACCGCAGATTGTTTGCAGTCTCTACACTTCCAATCTTTGCACGCACGTGGCTTAATTGTTTCACCATCTTGCTTCTTGATGCAGTCAGCATGGAAAACACTACCACAACCGGTGCACTTAACAGAGTTTCCAACACCTTCACAACACTTCCTACAGACGCCACAGGTCGACATAATTAATAAAAGCACAAAACTAACAGCTTGAAATCAAAAGATTCACTTTTAGAAACTTGTTGATGCTTGCACAGTATAGACTACTAGGCAAACGTGCACAGAGAGATAAGCAGAGGTCTTATCAGCTCGGCGGACGGAGCTGGACTGATATGTTCTGGACTCAAAATAATCAGTAACGTATATGCTTTAATTTGATTTATTGATCGTTTGCATCAGTTAAGCTCAAGATACTGTATTACTCAATCAAAAATCATAAATTTGATTTTCTTGGATAATATATTTATTTTAAAGCTGCGGATCAGCATGGGTCCTCTCCTACATGTTAAATGCATAAAAAACACAAGATTAAACATTAAAAACATAAGTGTGTATGCTAAATTAAGTTAATTAATCATTAACAATGATAACAACTTCATAAAATTAATTTAAAAAGCGGCATCAACAAACCGTATTTAATAGATTTAAGTATAAATATAATCTAAAAAATAATTATTTTGATATGAAACTTATACCATAATCTCCGCAATTTCATGCAGATTACAACTGTGTAAACAAATTGACAATCGAGCCACTATGAACAGAGATATAGCGTATTTTGTGAGCACAAACGCGGAAACTCCATAAGACGTAATGAGTAAGAGAGAGACAGTAACACCCTTGCGTGGTGGGGGGAGCGGCGGACCGATACGTGTGTATCTCTGAGCAGTGCAGCGCGCGATCCAGCTGTAGTAATAATAGAGATCGATGGGGCGGGGCAGCATCAGGCGGCACGCGTTCACTTCAAGGGACTGGGCTAGTCCTTGTATGTTTGTAGTCCTGCGTCCACACTTCCTTGCCCACACAAGGCTATATCCCTCCAAAATGCAACCACACCTAGGGTGATGAAGACTCTCAACTTACAGTATTGAAATTCTTAAAGTAATTGTTTATGTAATTTTTCTTCGGTAGACGTTCACTCTTCATTCATAATTTAATTTACTTAGACAAATTTGTAGGCCTATACAGATGAACAGTTTATATTGAAAATATTTACAATATAGTTCAATAAGAAACTCGTTAGTCGTTATACAATTTAACATAACTGTTGACCAGCGTAGTTGCGAGTAATATGAGTTCTCTGGGAACGACCTGTTAGTGAATGGTAATACTCATTATTAGCTCCGAGTTACAACTTCCACCCGGTCGCGTCACCTGTCTCGTGTTCCCGAGTACTCGGTATTTTTAATGTTAAATGTTCGTGTCAATGTGTGTTTTTGTGTGTTCGTGTTCTATGTACTTATGACGACCTTCATATATGGAAGTGAATAACGACGCCTTGTACGGCCTGAAGATGGTTCCCTGTGAACCGAAACTATAGTTGCCACAAGCAGCATAATAGATTACTGAATGCAGGTATTTAAACCATTATAAATATTCAAACGTAATTCGGAGGCTAACAACTCTTAAAAAGGAAAATGCTTTTACGCACACAGGTAGCCAGCCTGTAGTGTGAGACTCCTGAATCTATCACAGACTACTCACTAAAAACCCCCTCTACTCTGTTGGACACAAACAAAAAACATAAATAACACATAAAAACATATAAAAATCACATGGGAATTTTAAATTTAAAATTTTTTGGAATTTTCTCCGTAACCATTAGGCACACAATAACGCTTCAATATGCTTAATTATTTGTTTTTTAAGCTACACAAAATGGTTTGGAAAGAAATTGTGAAATTTTTGTTTTTAGGGTCAAAAAAGGGAAAACCCTATTTTTACCCCATAAAACACCCACCATACACCCCCGTTCCCATAGTCCGATTTTTAGCCAATGGTGATTCCTATCAATCACTCCCAATATTTTTTCGAGTATCAGCAAACACAATTTCAAGTTTCATGTCTGGAGTAAGTTAAATGAATGTGTTCAGCGTCTATAAGTTATAGGTTAAAACTTAATAATAGGCCTAGATTGTACATTTCTTTCGGAAATCACGGACCGACAACAGTTTCCTCAGTGCTCTTGCTCTAATCTAATTGCGACGAGAACATTTAAGGTTAGGAAAAATGGCTGTCAGTAGGTCACGTGACCACACCACTGTCCTCTGAGCGGCCAGTAAACTCAAACTATTTTGTCTTTACTGGCCGTTGAAGCGTCCAGTACCTCATCACACGTAGACAGTAGGCGGACAATTACTGGCAGCCATTAATGGATAGGTCTACTGGACGCCACTACCGTCCCCGTCTGCAGGGGGCTTATGAGTAATGTTAATATTATTAAAATTTAATATAAAGTGTTAAACGAAAAACTAATTTTTCAAGAGCAGAGCTTAGAATGGGTGTTGTTTTAATTGTGATACTGATACTAACCTATTTAAACAAATTGGAGAACATCATAGGAGTAGTTTTTTTTTTTTTTAATCATTGTGCGCAAACGTTACTTATATTGATAGTATAGATGGAATAAATAAATTCATTGAATAAATTTGCTTTAGGTTTCCTCTTGCTGCGCCTCTGGTCGGGTATCCCTCCGTAAGATCCAATCTCTACCGCCTTCGGAGACGAGGCCAGCCTCCAATGCTGCATTCATTGGCCGAGTTTGCGGCAATACTTGAAAGACCCGAATACAGCCACATGAAAGGGGTGAAGGGCATGGAGGATGCTGGAAACTTTTTTCGTGGTCTGATAGGGGGGCAGGAAGAGGGCTGGACTGCGGCAGTTTATATATCCCCGCGGCTGCAGAATGATCCCATGCTGCAATAGACGACAAGGATCTACATGCACGCCACGTTTAAGGTGTTGCCACAGGAGCTAAATGCATATCACCTGTTAACAGTCCATGCTGAGTACATGCATGAAGTGAGTATTTTAATATTAATCAAATGTAACCTTTGTAATAATTGTTATTTGTAATATTACAGTATAGACTTAGTAAAAGTATGAAGTAAAATGAAGAAGTAAGCCTTTGATAATAATATTTTTCTCTTGGTACGCTGTACCTCTGCTCGGAAATCTCAGCTCGGGCTACAGTAGCTGTGTTGCACCAATGAACAGCGCTGCGAGAAGCGCTTACAGACGTTTAATACTCATGAGTAAAATGGTTTATAAAAGGCTTATTTTAAGGCACTTGTCAGTTACTTCACTTTAAATGTCTACTGTTTACACAAAGGCAAAAAAGAATTTAGATTAATTAGACAATAAAATTTACAGCTGTTTCCTGTCACATACGCTAACGTTCCCGCCCCACACCTCCCACAAGCTGCAGCCGTTAGATCGGACGGTGTTTGGGCCGTACAAAGGCTACTACAATAGCGCAATGAATGGTTGGATGCTATCCAATCCTGGAAAGCCCATCCAAATCTATGATGTAGCTGGATTGGTAGGGAGTGCTTTCAACAAAGCATTTACCAAAGAAAACATAGAAAAGTGATTTGAAGTTACAGGAATCCATCCATTCAACAGAAATATTTTTACAGAAGATGAGTTCATTTCTTCCTATGTAACAGACCGTGAGCAGACAAATACAGAAACTACAGACGGTCAACATCCAACAGGTGAAATTGGATCAGATTCATCAACTCTCACCACACAGGAAAATTTAGCCAAGCCGTCTTCATCTACATGTAGGCCTAAAGTACTGATGCCTTCAACGTCTGCACAACAACCAAATAGAATTGTGACTCCAGAAATGGTAAACCCATTTCCTAAAGCTGCGGCCAGAAAGAAAACTGCAAGAGGTAGGCAGCCAGGAAAACCAGAATATTGACTGATACTCCCGAAAAGATGATAATTGAAGAGCAAAAAAGAATAAAGGAGAAAAGGAAATCCGTTGTTAACAAGAAATTGTTTCCTGGTAACAAGAAAAACGTAAATAATCCCAGAAAGAAATTGAAAGGCAAAACTAAATACGACACTAGTTCAGAAGATGAGCATGAGCACATTAGTTTTCCATCTTGTGATGAGGATAGTGATGCATCTATGCAACAACTAATTCAAGGAGTTTTGGATGAAGAAATGGAATTAGAACTTGAGACAACTATTGAGTGTGCTGAAATAAAACCAAACGATTATATTTTGGTAAAGATTGCCGGTAAGAAGAGAATTTTGTACTATGTTGCAAAAGTCTTAAAGAAAACTGACATTGTATATGAAATTCAATACCTTGTTAAAACAGGAGCGAAGACTTTCATATTAAGAGATGAAACTCCCTATGAAATTGACGAGGAAGATATTATCTGTAAAGTACCTTCGCCTTTAACATCAGGAACCTCTGAGCGACTGAAGCAAGTAATAAAGTTTCCTGTTGATTTCAATGCGTACGAAATGCCTATGGACTAATATTGTGGTTAAATTAATCTGTTTTGGGTTTTTGTTCTCATTTTTATACTTTTTGTGTGAATTAAACAAGTTTTATTTGCTAAACTGAAGTTTTTGCTAACCTTTCACTTAGTCCCAAGGTACAACAATTCTACATCCCAAGGTACAACACCCTGTTGTACCTTGGGATACAGTGCAAAGGTTTACAAAATAATTTTTTACTACCTTATTAGACAATATATTTGTTATGTTTGGATGTTAGTGTGTAGCCTAAAAGCTGGGCTTCGATGTGGTATGTAAAAAACTAACATAAACCTTCTAAAAAAAAAACTAAAAATATTTGTTCACAAACTGTCCCGAGGTACAACACATTCCCCTATACAGATGAACAGTTTATATTGAAAATATTTACAATATAGTTCAATAAGAAACTCGTTAGTCGTTATACAATTTAACATAACTGTTGACCAGCGTAGTTGCGAGTAATATGAGTTCTCTGGGAACAACCTGTTAGTGAATGGTAATACTCATTATTAGCGTAGTAGTGTATATTGTTTTGCTTTAAAAAAACAATCTTAAGTTTTTGAATGGTCGTATTCATCCCGTGCTTAATGATCCGCCTTAAGTGTTTCTATAGTCAATGCTAAATAGTGTTCGTTGAAATGTTATTTTCTTTTATTCTGTATTTATTTATTTTCTTCTATACTGTAGATGATTTTTTTTCAAGCATATGCAACAATTTATTTATTTACATTTTCTTAAAACTGTCATAGCTTCTTGACTATTCATATAGCCCCCTGCAGACGGGGACAGTAGTGGCGTCCAGTACTGGCATCCACAAGTGGCGGCCACTGTACTGTCAAGACAGTAGCCCTACACACGGGGACAGTACTGGCTGCCACAGAAACTGTTTTAGTGGCGGCCAGTGTGACACCACAGTGTTTTTGTTCAGTATCAAAATGGATGAATTTGACTTGGAATACGAAAACGCAGTGGATGAAGTTGTTGAAGAAGTTGTCGATGAAGTAATAAATGTTTTGTGAAGAATTGGAAGATATAGTAAATACCCCCGCCACTGCAAAACTGCAAACTAAGCAAATTTGCTACCATCCTGATTTGATTTACACTAAAATGCCTCCTTAAAAATATCACATTTATTCCCTATTTAAATAGAATTAGTTTAACGAGTACTTAGGTTTGCTGCAACAGGGATGGTAAAAAAGTGTTTTTGCTGTAAAATGTTAATAGTTTATTGAGAAATGAATGTATTTTCCAAATTCAATCAAAATATGTTCATAAACAAGCAAACTACAACAGTTGAATTATTCTCCATAAAAATAATATTTTTTTTAAGGGAGAGGAGGGAAAATGCTTTTACGCACACAGGTAGCCAGCCTGTAGTGTGAGACTCCTGAATCTATCACAGACTACTCACTAAAAAACCCCCTCTACTCTGTTGGACACAAACAAAAAACATAAATAACACATAAAAACATATAAAAATCACATGGGAATTTTAAATTTAAATTTTTTTGGAATTTTCTCCGTAACTATTAGGCACACAATAACGCTTCAATATGCTTAATTATTTGCTTTTTAAGCTACACAAAATGGTTTGGAAAGAAATTGTGAAATTTTTGTTTTTAGGGTCAAAAATGGGAAAACCCTTTTTTTACTCCATAAAACACCCCCCATACACCCCCGATCCCATAGTCCGATTTTTAGCCAATGGTGATTCCTATCAATCACTCGCAATATTTTTTCGAGTATCAGCAAACACAATTTCAAGTTTCATGTCTGGAGTAAGTTAAATGAATGTGTCCAGCGTCAATAAGTTATAGGTTAAAACTTAATAATAGGCCTAGATTGTACATTTCTTTCGGAAATCACGGACCGACAACAGTTTCCTCAGTGCTCTTGCTCTAATCTAATTGCGACTAGAACATTTAAGGTTAGGAAAAATGGCTGTCAGTAGGTCACGTGACCACACCACTGTCCTCTGAGCGGCCAGTAAACTCAAACTATTTTGTCTTTACTGGCCGTTGAAGCGTCCAGTACCTCATCACACGTAGACAGTAGGCGGACAATTACTGGCAGCCATTAAATGGATAGGTCTACTGGACGCCACTACCGTCCCCGTCTGCAGGGGGCTTATGAGTAATGTTAATATTATTAAAATTTAATATAAAGTGTTAAACGAAAAACTAATTTTTCAAGAGCAGAGCTTAGAATGGGTGTTTTTTTAATTGTGATACTGATACTAACCTATTTAAACAAATTGGAGAACATCATAGGAGTAGTTTTTTTTTTTTTTATCATTGTGCGCAAACGTTACTTATATTGATAGTATAGATGGAATAAATAAATTCATTGAATAAATTTGCTTTAGGTTTCCTCTTGCTGCGCCTCTGGTCGGGTATCCCTCCGTAAGATCCAATCTCTACCGCCTTCGGAGACGAGGCCAGCCTCCAATGCTGCATTCATTGGCTGAGTTTGCGGCAATACTTGAAAGACCCGAATACAGCCACATGAAAGGGGCGAAGGGCATGGAGGATGCTGGAAACTTTTTTCGTGGTCTGATAGGGGGGCAGGAAGAGGGCTGGACTGCGGCAGTTTATATATCCCCGCGGCTGCAGAATGATCCCATGCTGCAACAAACGACAAGGCTCCACATGAACGCTACGTTTAAGGTGTTGCCACAGGAGCTAAATGCATATCACCTGTTAACAGTCCATGCTGAGTACATGCATGAAGTGAGTATTTTAATATTAATCAAATGTAACCTTCGTAATAATTGTTATTTGTAATATTACCCTATAGACTTCGTAAAAGTATGAAGTAAAATTAAGAAGTAAGCCTTTGATAATAATATTTTTCTCTTGGTACGCTGTACCTCTGCTCGGGAGTCCCAGCTCGGGCTACAGTAGCTGTGTTGCACCAATGAACAGCACTGCGAGAAGCGCTTACAGACGTTTAAGTACTCATGAGTAAAATGCTTTATCAAAGGCTTATTTTAAGGCACTTGTCATTTACTTCACTGAGAACACACAACCCGAAGAAACACAGAGGTAGGTCTCACGAAAAACAATTAACACCGCGAATTAGCGAAAATTCAGTTTTAAGTAAACAAGAAAAACATGAACAGAAGAAAGAGAACTATATAAAAACATGACTTGTATACTCCGTATCAAGCTTGTAGACTGAATTTCACTGAAAATATTTCAGAAGCAAGAAGAAAACAAATCAATTCTATGTATTGCGAGGAAATTGACTGAACTGAAGAGACTTTTTATTGATTTCGAAAACCAGGTATGGAGTTAAGAGGCGAAGAGGCAGTGAAAGCTTGTCAAGGAAGTTTTCGTTGAAGTATTTTCTAACAAACGAAAATTATGAAAATGTCCAAGTACGTAGGACACATTTTACTACTTTAGGCTGCTAAAAAAAACCTGACAGTTCTTTACAATGCCTTGTGTGTTAAAAAAGACCCTACAAACATTTCTCCTGATGGCCGAGAATAATGTACTACACCAACAGAAATTTACAGAGAAGTGTTAAAGGCACATTTAGTCATACAACCCATCCATTACACAATACCGAAGAGAACACGCTCGATTGAGGAGCTACATCCCTAGTGATATCACAATAAATAACATGCATCAAAACGTCTTGGCCACAAATCTTGAACTTATTTAAACCCTGAATGTAGGTAGTACTTGCAACGCGTGGTCTGATCATATTTCCAGAAATAATGCTGTAAGAAATCTTTTCAAAACCCATTCGAACACTGATAATAAAGATCACATATATTATTCATGTGACTTGCAAAAAGTTATCATGTTGCCTTGGATGGAAGGTTTCAAAACTAAAGTTTTTACTAAACGCGTAGTTGCGTTCAATGAAAGTTTCATTCCGAGTGGCAATATAGCAAGTATGGTAGGATAATTGCGGTGATATGGCATGAGGCCATATTTGGGCAAAAGAATGAGAAAACAGTTAGTTCCTTTAATGCATTTTTAAAAAAATTCAGAGACAGTACCCATATAACACTATTGCTTCACAACTGCTCCACACAAAATAAAAAATTGTGCCTGATGACCTACCTTGTGCACATCATAAACTCTTTGGAGTCAAACACTCAAACCATTGAACTATAATTTTTTAGCTAGGACATACATTCATGTCGGCTGATTCATTCCACCATCGAGTATCTAGTTGATCCATCTCTCAATCACCATGGCAAAGTTTACGACTTTTCAGACTTAAGAATGCTGTTGGAGCAACCTGTTCTGGCAAAACAGTGGTAAATCAATGCTACCTGAAGATTTTGTTGTATGGCCTTCTTGTATCTCTAACTAAAGCTGAATAAGTTTGTGATTCGACTCTACCTGAATGACTTAGTGTATATAAAGGCTGAACATATCAAAGATACATTGTTGTACAGACTTCTATCTGTCTCCTACAATACCACTCCAAATATTTAATTTTCCCGGATGTTGTGTATGTTGTTCTCTCATTCAGCGAGGGTTTACATCAGACCAATAGCGACAATTATGCTGTAGACATTTCCGTTTATCATAAAAGTTGCTTCATCCGAGAAAACAATGCTATTTAATCTAATAGTATTGTTATCAATATTTACCAGCATTATCTCGCCAAATTCTACTCGACGATCAAAGTCATTCTCAGACAGTTCCTGAACTAAATGAAGTTTGTATGCTTTAAAACCGCTGTTTTGTAAAACTCTACCTACTGGCCTTTGGGAGATCTGTACTCTTTGGGCAACAACATTTTTACAGACATGGGGATTTTCTACAACAGATTGCAAAACATCCAATGACTTTTCTTCGTCTGTAGCAGTTTTCGGCCTTCCTGATCTGGGACGGTCTTTGACACTGCCTGTCTCTTCAATACGTTGAACACTTTTTATTACTACTGATTTTGAAATAGGGTTACGCTCAGGAAAAGAATTATTAAATGATTCTGTCACCATATCCTCGCATAATTAGTATGGTGATCCACTCTTGTTCACTTAGCTCCATTTTCATTAAAATTATAAAACACCCTACATTGGCTAGTGGTTAGTCTCACCCAAATGCCAGTCTGATAGTTACTGATAAGGAATGTTAATAAGGAGTGTCCTAGAATGTTAAAGCCGGTGAAAGTTTGCTCCAAGAGTTATTGTTTGCCAATGTGGATTTTTGAGGAGTAAATGACAAAGTCTGGTTTGCACAATTTGTCTTCTTTTATAAAGACCTCAAAAATTATGAACCACTCAAGGCGTCTTTACAGGTAATTCTTTTTAGCTGCCCCCACAAATACCCCATTTTAGGGAAACAGTTTAAAGAATTTAAAATACAAAACTTATCCCTCAAAAAGGTAAATTCAAATTAATAAATTCATTATAAATAAGCCATACTTAATTTTACTTACTCAATTTCATAACAGAGCTTCTGATGGCTGCATTAAAAGTGCGTTCGCTCGCGCTTATGACAGTTTCATTTAACATTTTGAAGCTACCCCCAAAATACCTCTTTTTGGGGTTCTGGGCAAAATTTTAATACTGACCTAAAGGTGAATTCTCTTTTTTTATAAAGGTATGCTGAGTTTAGTTTTCCTGCTATAACCTGTTAAAAAGTGAACAGGGGATATTTTAAAATGACTGCCATTGTGATTAGGGTGCGATATCGACCTCTTAGTTTGCGCTGTTTAATTTGTCTAGAGTAACCCTTTAAAATGAGGGGTCACATGATAGGTGTTTACATTTGAAAATTCGGGGCTGCCCCCAAAAGGCATTTTTTATGCTGTAAACATGTGCCGAGTTTGGTTTTCCCACTGCCACACGATATAAAGTTAAATGGGGGTGTTCAGACTTTATCTTGCTTGCTCATCTAATTGGAATGGCTGCCATTTTGATTAGGGGTTCGATATTTACCTTTGGGTTGTGCCATTCAATTTCTCTTGATAAAACCATTAAATTAGGGGTCACATGATAGGTGCTTACATTTTAAAATTTGGGTCTGCCTCTAAAATACCCCATTTTGGGGGCTGGGGCAAAGTTGTAACTTTGATGAAAAAGTGCAATATCTTATGTTGTAAATATGTGCCGAGATTTGTTTTCCTATTGCAACGCGTTAAAAGGTTAACTGGGGGGTTCCAGATCTTTGCCTAACCCTGTATGACAATTTATAACAGAGCAAGTACTATAAAATCAAGGAATATTGAGTAAATTGTTAGACCTATAGATACTATATATGCTTCAACGTTGTATATGGGTTCCTATTCATAGTTTTCGACGTTAGGTTGGTTTCAGACAGCGATCGTCGGTTACCATACAAAGAAGGTGTTCTACATGGGAGTAAAAATAAACATTGCACTTCGTGAGCCAGAGCAGAAACCCAAAATATTCAACAAAAGTCCCATAGTTGTTATACAAATTTGGGAAATGGCCAAAATTCAACAAGAATGGAACCTGTAATAATCGCCGATGGCTTTGCGTGCAGTGATCATATGGATTGCAGTACGCTCGTCTGAAAGCTGACGTAGACAGCATACAACAGTGTGTATAATAGAATAAGGATAACCAGACCCTACAAAACCACTACTGCGGGAAGAATTAGAGTGTTAAAGTCACTAGCTCCGTGAACCTGATCGTTTTTTTCTTTTCTTATGTAGACCATGATCGTTATTCACTTTTTTCTATAAGACTATGATCGTTCTTTAAAGGTAAGACTTGCTTTTTCCAATATTGGATTTCCTAAAGGAGAGTACTTGCACTTGGTAAAATGAATAATAAAATTAGGAAGGGAGCGAGAATCGAAATTCTAAGACAGATTCAGGAAGGGGAAGATGTTTTATTCGGCCGTTTTTTTTTTCAAAATCATTAACCAAACAAATGAAGAATGAAAGTGGAGGGAGATTCACTACATACGAAAATGGCTACACTTACACAAGAGACACACAATCGCAAAACATCCGAATTACCTGAATTACCTCCCTCGACGTCCATGACCAGCTCTTGCTGGATAAACAGAGTCAAACTATTTACAATTAACATCCTACTAATATTATAAATGAGAAAGTTTGGATGTATGGATGTATGTTTGTGACAAGTGAACGCGAAAAATAGTGGTCGGATTGGGCTGAAATTTGGCATTATGATAGCTGACATTCCCGATTAACATATAGGCATATTCTTATTTCAAAAATCCTTTCGGGCTCCGCCCCAGTGGCTCTGGAGTTTCCCATGTTAACCTAATGAGAAATGGAATTGTTGAATCTTAACAGCTGTTTCAATTAAACAAGTTGGTCCTGTTCTATGATGTTCAATAGCATTAAAGTTACAAGGATTACCAACAGGGTGCAGCACTATTATTTCTTTTACATTTATGACAACAGCTAATTTGCAACCAAAAGGTGAGTGAGCGTAGCGAACGAACTTCAACCTGGAGGCGAGTTAGCGAAGCGAACGAGCTAAACTGAAGGCAAGTGAGCGCAGCGAACGAGCTAAACTGAAGGCAAGTGAGCGCAGCGAACGAGCTCCAACCTAAAGGTGAGTGAGCGTAGCGAACGAGCTCCAACCTAAAGGTGAGTGAGCGTAGCGAACAAACTTCAACAAGGACGTGATTGAGCCATGCGAACGAGATAATCTTGAAAATTAAGAAGTTAAACGGGGCAAAGCCCGTGGGTTACAGCTAGTAGATACATATTTACAAATTTACATTTTGCGGTTTAGGCGGCAGGTTAGACGCATATTTAAAAAAATTCGTCCAGAGAGTACATAGGCCTTGCCAGCAGCCATTCTCTCGGTTGGTTTTTAAAATCCGGGGCTCGAAGGTTTTTTCAGGTATTGGGGCAATCGGTTGTACATCCTAACAACCAACATAGGGAAACTGTTCTTTTTATTGTTCAGTCTGCAGTAAGGGATATCAAGGTTGGATTTTGGCCTCGTATTGTGAACATGTAGGTCTTCTCTCAATGCAAAACTGGCAATGTTGGTCTTTAAGTTGTTTAGGGTGAGAAGGATGTACTGATTGTATACTGTTTGGATGTTATGGTTTCTGAATGTTCGTCGTAGTCAGCAGATGAAATGACTAACCGCCTTCTTTTGTATCAGAAGTACATCCTTACAACCAGCTGCAGGGCCCCAAACTTCCAACCCATAGCTAAAATGGCTGTGGAACAAAGCCACTTTAGTAGTGGCGAACCCACAAAGAGTCGGCACTTGGGGCGTTTTTCCCCATAAGAATAACATGGGGATCATTTTTTAGCCACTTTTTCAAAAATCCTGATCTTTGCCTTTACACCCCTATATAAATGTTCAATACCATTGTACAACACTATTAAAATTTCAAATCCACATCCATTCACATGTATATTCTCAAAATCATCAACTTGACAGTGTGAGGTTTGTACGCGAACTCGGGCGCGCTCCCGGCTCATGGCGCGCTCCCTTGGACATCCTTAGTGGAAATCCATGCATTCTGGCTACTTGGGAACCCAAGCCATTTGACATATAATAAATCACCTTTTCTCCTAATAACCTTTTCTATCAAATACATGTCTTTATATTTGGTCTTTAACAATTCCTCTGTATAGAAGCCTCCCCTGATTATATTACCATTTTCATCTTTCAAGATATAAGTCACAGGCTTTGTATTCTTTACTTCTGCTATTGTAAATAGCTCCCCTGTCCAATTCGGGGCATATCCTTTACTAAAAACATGTTTATACTTGGAAATTCTCACACTATCACCTATCTTATATCTTGGCTTTTTAACTTGCACTACTTTAGAAGTCAACCTCTCATGCACATATCTACTGTTCTTAATATTCACTTGGTTAGGCTTCATTCCTATAGATCTATGCACCTTATTATTATATTTTTGAATTAACTTTGGAAGTAAATCCAACCATTTATAACTCCCCTGAGCACTAAATTCCCTATATAACCAATTCTTTAAAGTTCTCTGAAACCTCTCCACAATTGCAGCCTTAGTTGTAGAAAATGTGTGATAGTGATTAATATTTAATTGTTTCATTAGTTTGCTAAAATATTGATTAAAAAATTCTTTTCCATTGTCAGATTGAATGTTTTTAACCCCCTTTGGTAGAATGGTTTTAATGGCTTCTGTAACCACTAACCCTGTCTTATTCTTTAGTGGAGCAGCATAAGCTTTTTTAGAAAATGTATCTATTAAAGTTAAAATATATTTATTACCAGAATTCTCTCTAGCATAGTTTTTCATATCAATTAAATCTATTTGTACAGTTTCGTTTATACCTAATACTTTAAAAGACCTTCTAATGAAATTCTTTCTTGCAGGCTTATGAAGTTCGTATGCAATTTCATTCATTTTTTATAACATCACTCTTTCCTTGTACTGTAAATATATTACCATTAGCCCCAATCAATAGATTATCTTCCATTCTTTTAAATACATAGTTTTCTGGTATATATGGTCTATTATCTATATACTTAAATCCACTCAAAGATGTGGGGTCAGCAACTAATAAATCAGGATTGTATTCCATCAAATTAAATTTTCTTCCTCCATATACAAATTTTGATCCATCATAATACATAGCTTGTGACATTAAACAAATATCATCTAAATATTCCCCCATTGGCAGATTTCTTATATATTGTTTTTTGGCATCCCAACATTTTTCTTTTTTATCAAAAGTTATAGTCTGTTCTTTTGTAACACAGTCAGTGTCATCAACGGCAGGTTTAACACGTACTAACCTTTTATTATTAAAATCCCAATAGCCTGCTTCCATTTTTGGAACTTGTGAAACATTCACAGCATCCTTACTATCTGTACCTTCTATCAAATTGCTAAGTTTCTGTTTCTTAGCATTCCAAACACCATTCTCTGATTCTAAAAATTCATAATTATTATCGTCTTGTACAAATTTACCATCT
The DNA here is from genome assembly GCF_028750875.1 of Macrosteles quadrilineatus. NCBI lineage: Eukaryota > Metazoa > Arthropoda > Insecta > Hemiptera > Cicadellidae > Macrosteles > Macrosteles quadrilineatus. The sequence continues at coordinate 37,317 of NW_026542952.1, forward strand.
TCTTTTCGTATTAAAGTCTGTTGTAAAGTGGGCACATCATCTAAACTTTCACCCTTTTCCACATTAGTAATTTTCCGTTTCTTAGCATTCCAAACACCATTTTCTGATTCTAAAAATTCAAAATTATTATTGTCTTGTACAAATGTACCACCATCTTTACGTATTAAAGTCTGTTGTAAAGTGGGCACATCATCTAAACTTTCACCCTTTTCCACATTAGTAATTTTCTGTTTTTTAGCATTCCAATTTTTATTCTTAGATTCTAAAAACTCATATTTAGTTTTACCTTGTAAAAATACATCACCTTTTCTAGTTAATGTCTGACCCAAAGTTGATACATCATCTACAAACTCCCCATCTTTAACATTACCAATTTTACGGTTTAAACAATTCCAACTATCGTCTTGTAAATTTAAAGTAGGTTCACTACTAGCCCTGGGTTCTGCAGGCTTATTATATGGATTATATAAACGATAAAATTTATCTATAAACATATTTTTATTTAATAAATAATTCCACTTTCTCTCAATTCCTCAATAATGGAATCTATTTCATTGTCTACTCCTGAGTTACCGGCTTGGCGACTTAGCCAAAGAAGTCTTAACCTATCTACAAGCTCATTTGGATCATCCCAATAAATATAGTCTATTTTATTACCAGTCACTTGTCTCAAACCTTCACCAACAGATTTAAAAAGAGGTTTAATTATATTAAGATATTTAGTATGTCTATTACTTGAAATTGGTGCACCATCTATGTAACTCTTTAAATGTCCATTTGTAGCTTCCAAAATGTCTTTATAATTTTGCAAATCAGCCTGAGTATAATCCTCAGGTTCTTTTAAAGTTAACAACTGCCACAAGCCTTTTGTCCCCTTGTAGGTTTTATTTGCAACTGTAACATCATCATTGGCAATATCAACTTCCTTATTTCCAATAAAAAATTTATTTGCTTCTCGTCTAATACCATATGTAGTGTCTGTCATACTACTTTTACTGAGTTAATTTCCTAAATAGTCTGATGCTAAAAGACCAAAATCTAATTTCTGTGGAGTGGATTGCTGTAATGGTTGTAATGGTTGTAATCTTGGTATCATAATATTCTAGATGGAGTCATTGGGAGTATCTCCATTCGAGGACTCTCTGTTTTGCCAATAGATGTGATTTTCTTTAATTCTTGTAACGGCTCTATTAAAGGTTGGAATGTTTGGAACCTCTCTTCAGCCTCTAGAAACTTGCCACGTTTTAAAGCTCTATATTTCTCTCGTATTTGATTTGCAGAGTCAACCAGTTCTTGTTGAATGTTTTTAATCTTTTATTTGCATTTTATTTATCTCATTTGACAAAGGATTGTACTCAAACACTTTATCATGTATTATCAAACAATATTCAGATGTATTTGCTGGTACATTTTCTGCAGTTTCAATCTCTAATTTAATATCAACAATTCCTTCCTTCACTGTTTCGTTCTGTCTAGAACAGTCTATTACAATTAGTGGATATTTCTTCATAAACTCAGCCCTACTAATCATAGGATCCTGGGATAGTATTATAGTAAGTCTCTCTAAACCTTATAAACATCTCATAAGCTTTAGAGACATCTCCATTTTCAAAGTCGAGATTTAAATCACTATAAGGATAATATTCAGAGTTTAAAAATACTTTGAGATTTTTTAATTTACAGTGATCAAATTCATCAGTTCTTTTTCGTGCACTATTATCCCTAGCTGTTTGGAAACCAAATATAATATACCTAGGCTTCTCCAAACTTGAAGACGTCTTTACTGACCATGTATGTCTTGTAGTATTGGGATATGATGGAAGTTCATGCAACTCTAAACTTCTAAATGCAATTTGCAAATTTTTATTTTGCAATAACATCTTTTGTAATTGTAACTTCTCTCCATCTGATGTATCACATGTGGCATGACCCATTGAATTGAGTTAAGTGTAATTTTGGGAATCGTATCAGCAGTGCCACTGGCTGGAGCACTAGTGGTTGTTAATATACAATTCAAATCATTTTTGGATCTTTTCAACACCAATTCTTGTTTGACATTTACTAATACCTTATTAAAATCCTCGAATACACCCATTAACAGCTCTAATGGCAAACATGTACTAAACTTGCCACCTTTATGGAACTCTTTTAAATTTGTGTCAGAATCAAATGCTACATTTGACAATTTAGTTGTTTTATTGTAAGAGCTCAATATTTTCATAAGACTAGAAATTCCTGGGTTTCTTACAATGTCTATTTCTTTACCTGCGACTTCGTATCTAATTTCATCAAATAAGAATGCAAATGCATTATTTATAAAATGACCTTTATCATGATTCTCAATTTCTCCCTTAATATACAGATAACTTCTACATGGGAGAGTTAGCAAATCTTGATTATTAATACATATTCGAATTTCATCAGAATTATTTATTGCTAAAGTGTTGTGGGGAACATAGGAGTGATTTGTAATTTTAACCACACTATCGTCGAATTGGGATTTCCCTGTAAACGTCTAGAAAATCTTCCATTTTTATTAATAGAAAATTTTTACTTTAGTCCTATTGACTTTAGGAACCTAGCATTTGTACACTTATAGATAAATTCTTATAAATTCTCATATCTTTTTTATATGACAAGTAATTGTAGTTTCTTCTCCGTTAAAGTCAATTGCCTTGTCATGCTGATCGGCAAATGTAATACTGACAACATCTAAACTTCTCTTATTTACAGGAAAATATATAATATTTCTTGGAACTTCAATAATTTTGTAGCCAGGAGGAGCTTCTGGATAAAAGCTATGTATGGTGTGTGATTTGTTGCCATTTAAATAGGACCCGTTTGCAATATTACATTTTACTCTAATCACATTTACATTATTAATGTTTATTTTATTTGTAGATTCAAACTGAACACCAGGAGTAGAAACACCTTTAAATCCCAATAAAACAGACCCTAAACATGGTTTTGTAAAATCAAACACGTGGCTAGAAAGTAGTGTCGCTTTCATAGTTTTATTATTAGCTGTAAGGAAAAAGTCTGGGATTTGCTTTTGAATTTCCTTTGCAAGCTCAACCACCTCATATGTTCCTTCAGAAATTTCTATTGTAACTGGAGCATTGTGGTCATAATAGAAAACATCATCACCTTCTCTAATGGTTAATTTGTTGCCTTTAAGTTGATTTAATTTTGGAATAAGCCCTTGAATAAAAGTTTGGATTTAGTATTAATTAATGCTTCTCCATTTTTATCTATTATAACTTTAAGTTTACCATTTAATAACTGGTTAAATCATCGACAGAGATCTCTCCTTTTGGTAATGTCATTTTCTCTACTTTGTAATATGTTAAAGTATTTAGAGGTTTTTTAACATTAAATATAGAATTATAACTTTGAAAATCTACTAATCCAATTACATAATCATCATTTAATTCTATGGGAGGAAAGAATACTGACTTTAGCTCTGGCTCTGTACCCGAAAATGTTATAGTAAATGAATCCATTTTTATAAAGAAATATTTTTTATGAATGATAAACATAAAATTCCACAAATAGAACTATTTAAATCTTGTATTTGATCAGTTGTATAGAATATTTTATATCCCTCAAAATATTTAATTACTTCTTTTGGAGGTTGGATTCCAAATGGGTCAAAATAAATTACAATATCTTTATTTTTACGATATGCTGTCCAATGTGTGCCAGATGAGCTATCTAAATTAACTATTCCGCACTCTTTTACTCTTGGTGTTAGATTTTTTAGTTCGTTTTTTAGGTATACCCCCCTGAAGTGAGGCACGTCTTTTGCGGTCTCTAACAGCTGGTAGTTGTCCATCTTTTTTATTAAATTTTAATCCCATTCCCATTTTTGCTTTTGCCTTCATCAAATTTGTCACTGCATAAGCAGCAGCTTTTTCAGCGAGATTTGCGTCCTTGGCCGTTACTCTAGTCCAAGCTAAGTCTGCTAATCTCATGTCTGCTTTGTTCCGAGCAGCAGTATCAGGATTATTCATGTAGAATATGTCATGCTCTTTACAATAAGAGTCTAGTTTATTTTTTGGAGGTACATTTTTGGCTAGATTATCGCGTATATTCGTTCCAGGTCCACAGTACCGATATGATGGTATGTGAAGTGGGAATGGAAGGTTATTTATAAGAGTGTTCAATAACCCTCGACCCCTGTAAGGCTTTAGGAATAAACCTTTGCCCTTTTTACATTTTTTCTTATTAACATTTTTTACCATTTTTATTATATAAAAAATGTCTTTTATTCAACAAAAACACAAATTTAAAATAGTACATACTAAGGAAAATATACCAAATAAGTTGGGTCTATTTCCTACCAATATTCGATGTGTTATTTGCGGTCCAAGTGGAAGTGGGAAGACGGTTGTAATTTACAATTTAATTGTAAGAAAGGAAGGATTAAAATTTACAAACCTATATTTAATATCTAAATCTTTAGAACAAGAAAAATATAAAAAAATAATTGAAATATTTAGTTTGTGTGACGAAGTGAAATTACACACGTTTACTGACTGTTAAATCACACCAAATGATGTAAAATCACAGTCAGTTGTTGTATTTGATGACATAAATAGTCCAAATATTACACAATTTTTCTCAATGGGTCGACATAAAAATATTAACTGTTTTTACTTGTGTCAATCTTACAGCAAAGTACACAAACATTTACGTGATAATGTAAATTTCCTAATATTATTCAAACAAGATGATTTAAATTTAAAACATGTATATCACAATCATGTTGGTAATGACTTTTCATTTGACCAATTTAAAAATCTCTGTCATCAATGTTGGGATAAAACCAAATATGGCTTTTTTGTAATAGACAAAGAAAGGTCAAAGAATAATGGCAAATATAGATTCATGTTTGATCAATTCTATCAAGAGGGTGGCAAGGGTAAATAAATGAAAGACTGGAGTTTTTTTAACATTTGCATTTATTTTGCATCATTAAATATATCTACACATTTGAACCTAACTATGTTTGATCAATTTTATAATGACCAAGCGCCAGAGTATTGATGCCATCTTCCAGAATAAACCTCTTGTCATCGTCAAAGGATAGTACTTTCTTATTCATGGTCAAGGTTTGAAGATGATGATTTGTAGATTTAATTCTTGTCACATTCTCATAGTAATCTTGCCCAGTTGCAAGACAGTTCAAATAATGTTGATGTCTAAGGAGATGTTTAACTGTGGCACCATCAGCTCCTTTAGCTTTCTTCACCTCTAAAGCTTGCTTGTCTTCTTCATATAACCATTTTAGAGGAATATAAGAATATAACTTTGGTCTTAAACCACAATATTCATATATAATATGACCATCTAATTCGTCTTTAAACTTGCCAGTGACTTTTTTATTTTTATCAGAGTATAAGAAATGGTCTTTACTATATCCAGAGGTATCAAAATAGTGCAAGTCACATTCTATTTCCTTGTAAAAGTCCTCTGTAACTATAGCATACATTAAAGAATCTGTATCAGTCATTAGAAATCTTTTGTTCTTAAATTTTGACATATAATTATAGTGGAAATCATACATTATTACTTTACTGATATCCAAAATTGTCATTCCTAAATAAATAGGTTTATTAAACTTTACAACTAATTTATTTAAATGTATAGCATGTAAATTGTTATCGAACTTTTTGCTACAGTCAAACCTTGGATTAGTGACATATTTTGTTAATAGTGACTCATCCTTGAGATATATATCACGAAACTTGCGTTGGTTCATAATTGTTCGACCAAAGAGACTATTATTTAGCAATTTGTAAAAGTCTTTTTCAAAATCATTTTTAGCCCATTTTCGTTTTTCAATATTAAAATTAATATAGGGTGCAAGCCATTTTGTTTGTCTAAATTTTAAAATTCTGTGGTATTTTGTAACAACCAAACCTAATTCCTCATATTTTTGTAATGCTTTATAATGTAAAATATATTTAGTTTTGTCATTTAAATTAGGTATTAATTTACCATTCATTTTCTCTGGTGCCAATGGATAGTCATTATGTAAATCATGTAAGCTTTTATCATATTTTAAATCAACTTCTAAAATGTAACCAAACTCATCATTTTGATTGTATTTGTAGTCTATCTCATTAGTCCAACGGAATCCATCCACAGGCAGTGGCTCGCACATTGCTGTAGAGTATAGTGAGTTACAGTCTAAATATATTAAATAGACACTCTCTTGATTGGGATCATAGTGTTCACCCATATATCTATTATTTGCTTTAGCGTAACGTGTGGAAATCATACTGACTCCTCCTCTAATCGCACTTTCTATGAACAAATGCATGTCAATATCTTGAAATAATTGTAATTTTATACCAGTCATTCTAAGACAGGCCTCCCATGTTAGTCCAGGAAGTGAATACATATGTACAGGGTCAAGTTTGTAATCTTTTAAACACAGGTCTCTAAATGTCTCAAAGACATCAGCCAGTAGCAATACATCTGTTTTAAGATATAAATCATGATATTCTTGCAAATTATTTATATTAAAATGGGTCCAGACATTTTTAGCATGTTCATATTCGTTGGATGAGATATGTTCTTTAGTTATAGAACTGTAAAATGTTTCAATTGGGGGTAGAGACTCTGCGAACTTATCTGGTCCCGTCATATATTCATAGGGATATACACCTTTACGTTGTAGTAGTGGATTTTGTATGAATCTAAATGTATTTAAATTGGAAATAAATAATTTGTTTATAAATTTTTTAACAAGCATGGAAGCTAATTTGTATAATGGAAGGGACAGAAAGTTATAGGAATCTAAAAATACTAAATCATCAACTGAGAATGAAATGTACTTTTCCATATCCTTGGCTATGCAATTTAATTTACGATCTAACTTTGCATATTTTCCCAAGTGTTGCATTATTAAATGACCATCATAATTTTTTAAGTTATGGAAGAATACTGGGATTTTCTTTGTTACTTTATAGTTTAAATTACAGCTAATTTGTATAATGGAAGGGACAGAAAGTTATAGGAATCTAAAAATACTAAATCATCAACTGAGAATGAAATGTACTTTTCCATATCCTTGGCTATGCAATTTAATTTACGATCTAACTTTGCATATTTTCCCAAGTGTTGCATTATTAAATGACCATCATAATTTTTTAAGTTATGGAAGAATACTGGGATTTTCTTTGTTACTTTATAGTTTAAATTACAATCATTTTGGGCAGCTCCACGGTATTGACCAGATGAGTGACAATGATCTCTCACCCTATCAAAATATAAGGGCTTTTCACAAATGTGACAATGCGTTGAGTTTTGGAAAGATATCTCTTGCTCACGAGTCATTACTAGGGGAATATATATCGCCATTTGACGTTTAATGAAGTCATAAGTCTCAAATAACCTTTTGAAAAACACATCCATAACATTTGCACCACTATATAACTCTTCAGAAATAATCTTAGAATCTCTCACTAAGACAAATGCAAATCCAGATGGAGTATGATTGTTAGAGTTTATAAAGCATTCAAAATCTGCATAAATCACAAATGGAGCTTTAAGTTGATATTTATAATTTTTAAATTGTAATGTATCTTGTTTAGACATTTCCACTCGTTGAGCATCAAAATTTTTACAATATGTTATGTGACGTTCTAATATATCATTAGTGTAAAAATGTTGCAAACACAACTTACAAAAATACTTCTTATGGTCATCTTTTGTAGATCTCAACATTAACTTATTAAAATCACGAATTAAACAGTAATGTGATTTACGACCTTGTTGTAATAATAATAAATCTACGTGAGTATTACTATTTAATTTGGTTGTTCTTAATGGATATATACATTTCTCATCTTCAACCCCAAATACATTAACACTTATATTATTTTGTCTTTCAAATTTATCTATATCGGATATTTTCACAGGATACTTCATGTTTGTCATATTCAACTGACCTTCGTATGGTACATAATTGGAGACTCTATTAGCACTTTCATTTTTAGCATTCCTTGGATATAAAGCTGCTAATATCGACCAAAGGAAGCATTTATTATCAGCATTTTTTATATTTAAAACTGCATGTTTCGATTGAATACTTTTTGGTGTGAGGATATATGACTTTGGAGTTAAGGGCTTATACTTGTAAACGTGCAACTGCCAATACTTAGTATGGTCATATATCCATCCACTACCTTGGGCTTGGTATTTGTGTATGGAAGCATCAATCTTTAAAAGTGCATTTTCAATTTGGTGTATTAAACCTCTTTTCTCAATAGTTAAGGTAGTAAGGCTTCTAAAATCTGCAATACATTCTTTTTCATTAACTAATTGCCCATTTTGATCCATTGAATATTTTATAAATTTAATTCTCCTTATTAAAGTCCATTTTATCGGAAGAGGACAAGACTGAAGAGTATTTTTAAGTTCAGCTTTAATCGATTCACCAACAAATTTTATCATTGTGTATGGACAATTGTTGCAAGAACTTACGTGTCTCCTAAAATGTCCAACAACATTTTTTTTACAAAAATTACAAGTCTTGTGATTTTGTAATAAATGTGATATTAGAGCCATGTTATTATCACAGATTAAATTACAAACTTTGCACAGTTTCACCATCATTTGGTGTTTCAACTTGTAGTGCCGAATCAAGTTACTTTTGGTGGAGAACGACAAGGAGCACTTTTGATATGACGGTTTCATGTTTAAGAATGAGGTCTCGGGCTGATGCCACCTCTATATATAGACTTTTGGAAAATTTAAAAATTTTAATCCAGAAATTGTGAAATTTTCAAAATTTTTAATTAGAATTTAAGATATTTTTAACAATATTTAACATAAAATTAGAAATTTTAGAAATGTTAATTCATAAAATTTAATTTTAGAAATTTTAATTTGGAAAAACTAATTTTAGAAGTTTTAATTTAGAAAAATTAATTTTAGAAGTTTTAACTTATAAAATTTTATTTTAGAAATTTTAATTTAGAAAATTGTATTATGAAATTTTAATTTATAAAATTTAATTTTAGAAATTTCAATTTTGAACATTTAATTTTACAAATTTTTATTAATAAAATTTAATTTTCAAAATTTTAATTTAGAAAATTGTATTTTGAAATATTAATTTACAAAATTTATTTTACAAATTTTAATTTATAAAATTTAATTTGACAAATTTTAATTTATAAAATTTAATTTGACAAATTTTAATTTATAAAATTTAATTGTAAAAAATTTAATTTATAAAATTTAATTGTAGAAATTTTAATTTAAAAAATTTAATTGTAAAATTTTTAATTTATAAAATTTAATTTTACAAATTTTAATTTATAAAATTTAATTTTGGAAAATTAATTTTGAAAATATAATTTTGAAAATGTAATTTTAAAAATCTAATTTTGAAAAATTTAATTTAGAAAACAATTATAGTAACAATATATTAGTTTAACAATTTAAATTTATATATTTATAAGTTAAGAATTTTAGAAATTTATAATTAAGAATTTTATAAATTTTTTAATTTAAAATAAAATATTAAAAATTGTAATACAAATTAAACTATTGTTTACATGCTAAACTTACCAAGAGATGGTCACGGTGGGTGGGCCGCGCGACGATGACTGAAGAAAGGAACCACTCAACTCGCTCCTTTTATACTTATACACAGCGTCTAATTTGTAAAATTGGCTAGATCTGGGTTTATACGGCCAGATCTGGACTTTGCCATATCTGGCCTGATATAGCCAGATCTGGGTATATAGGGTCAGATCTGGAATTATATATGGCCAGATCTGGGTATATAGGGCCAGATCTGGAATTATATATGGCCAGATCTGGGTATATAGGGCCAGATCTGGAATTATATATGGACAAATCTGGGTTTATAAAGCCAGATCTGGGTATATAGGGCCAGATCTGGAATTATATATGGCCAGATCTGGGTATATAGGGCCAGATCTGGAATTATATATGGCCAGATCTGGGTATATAGGGCCAGATCTGAGATTATATATGGGTAGATCGGGGTTTATAGGCCAGATCTGAGATTATATATGGACAGATCTGGCTTGATATAACCAGATCTGGGTTTATAGGGCCAGATTTGGAATTATATATGGACAGATCTGGCTTGATATAACCAGATATGGGTTTATAGGGCCATCTGGAATCATATATGGACAGATCTGCCTTGATATAACCAGATCTGGGTTTATAGGGCCAGATATGGGTTTATATAATCAAATCTGAAACTTAAATGAGTAGGCATTATTTTTTATATATCTCTTATTATTTTAAAGATATAAGCGATTTTTTTATATTTCTAGATACATATACCCAATTTTTGCACCACATGAGCTGCCAATGGGGAAGAGAAGCATGAGCCGGGAGCGCGTCCGAGTTCGCGTACAAACCTCGCACTGTCAAGTTGATGATTTTGAGAATATACCTGTGAATAGATGTGGATTTGAAATAGTAATGGAGTTGTACAATGGTATTGAACATTTATATAGGGGTGTACAGGCAAAGATCAGGATTTTTGAAAAAGTGGCTAAAAAATGATCCCCATGTTATTCTTATGGGGAAAAACGCCCCAAGTGCCGACTCTTTGTGGGTTCGCCACTACTAAAGTAAACGGTCAGCAAATACTGCTTTGTCAGCATGGGTTTGAGCCTCCTAAGGAGATGTAATGCCCTCGCAAGCCTAGTACAAACTTTCGTCGTATGATTTTCCCAGGTGAGTTTATTTATTATTTATTATTATTCCAGCACTGTCTTTATTTCCGAAAATACAATACAAAGTTTTAACAATTTCGCTACTGTTAGAATCGGCTCCGCATTACAAGACAGCAAAATGCAGGCAGCTCCAGCAATACCTTGTTTAGGTGATGAGACCTTCATGAGGCTGAAAGTTCTAAATAACTTAACTTACTGTTGTAATGCCTTCAAATGCCAATTCAAACTATGAACTATGCCTAACTGATAAATACGTAGCAAATAACAAGTTAGTGTCAGTAGTAACAGAAATCTTGCAATAATAATAAAAATACTCAACTCTTGTCTTCTGCTGCACCGATCGATCGATGTATCAAGCCTTAAAGAAAAGTAAAAAGTAAAGTTGATGACGTCATAACGGTGTCGGCTGCCTGACTAGAGTGCTGCCCGTGGAACAAATTTGAACTAATTGATGACGTCATCGTCCTACTACGAGTCCTCCCCTCATTGCGACCGTTTCAACGGTCAACGGGTCAATCTTGCTGGACAATCATAGGAAATTGATTAATTTAAAGTTAAATTTTAGTTTATAGTGAGTTTTAGTCATAAGATTATGTCATTCGCGGTTGTCGAATTCGATTTCGACAACTCAGTTGATGCTGTAGAAACATCACAAATAGTTGGCCATGAGGATCTGCAGTGCGGGGGTACAGTTAGTGTTTGTTACAAATCTAAGAATAAGAAAGGATCTGCCGAATCATACGCTGGCATAATACTTTCCTTACACGGTAAGTAATGAGTTCTTGGTTTTATAATTTTACTGCAGTTTTTCATGAATTATTATCGTAGACCTTTTAAAGTCCTCACCAGGCCTAGTTTCGTGTTGGCTATGGAGCATAGACTATAAATTATGCCTACATACCCTATGCTATAGTCCTTTATCTACCATCATCACTAATTCAGCTAGGGTAGGCCTAGCCTCAATCCTTTTGTACAAATTAAGTAGGCCTAGGCTACATCTCGTTAAGGACACATGTAGCCTAACATTAAAGAAACGCAGAGGATACGCGTCCGGTAACCAGACGTTGAGGCGTCCGGCAGTTACTATCATAACCTAACCTAACCAACTAAACTTGCTGATTATGAAAAAATCTAATGGAGGTTAAATTCTGTTTATAAAATAAAATTATAAATGCGAAAAATTCTAACAAAAGATTTACTGGTAGGCCTACAGTTAAGAAGAAATTACATTCAAAGTTGGCCTAAAATCTTTGACAAAAAGTTAAAGATAGCCTACCGAAGGAATTTCGAACCAGTAACTTCTTGCATATCAGCCAAGCACTCTATCCACTACACCACAAACACCGATGGCTGTACATCATATCGTTGTGGTAATGGCGTTCCGGGACCCCACAACTCGGTGACGTCACTACCGAACGCCTAATCCACGTATTGTTACTGAACCATTAATGAGGGACGCAAACATATTTATGATAAAGACGATTCATAAACTTAAAGAACTTTACATTATTTTTACTAGAAAATGATGACTTCATTATTTATAGGTTTAACTTAACTTTAACTTATTCATAACTTTTGATAGGTACCAACTAACTTTTATAGGCTATAACTTTTATTGTGTATAGGCTAATAATTGATTTTGTCAGATTCTTCGGAAGAAGCAGAATTAGCATTAGCTAATGAACTACCAGCCAAAAAAAATATAGAGAGCCCCTCTTGCCTTGGAAGAGGCAAGAGAGTAAAGCGTAAAAAAATGCAAGATGAATTCGATGAAGATCAATGTCAAATAGAGGGAAGACCTAATGTAAGTAAAGTTAAGTAAGTTAAGTAGTTTAATGCTGATTAGGTGTGATACTGTAATAATTCCAAGTACGTTGTTCCACCTATTAAAAAAAAAAAATGTAGGTTAAAGCCTTAGGTACTTGAGTGCATAGACTAGTTACAAGTAAAGTTACCTACGCTAATGTCTTAAGTTTTTTAAACAAAATCTTTGCAACAATACGAAGACTTAACCTATTAACTTACAATCTATAAATAATAACCCTTGTACTATTTACACATTCCTTACTTACTCATTAACTAGGGGAACTGAATGTGCTTAATAAAACGGCCAAATGTAAGTATAGGGACTGATAAAGTTTGGTGTTAAAATTTCAGGGGTCTTAAGATAGGTAGGCCTACAATTTAAGGAAATTCCAATAAAAAGGGAAGAAGCTATTGCAAGTGTAACACCTTTATAGTTTTTATTCAAAACTTGAAATTAATTTCTTGTTTTAGGCTGATTGCGTTGCTAAATCACTTAAAATTAAAGGCGAGCTCGCTAATATTACAAAAATCAAAAACATGAAAAAGAAACAAAAAAAAAATTACAAAGCATAAAATCATTGTACTCTGCCCTGTCTGATGACAGCCAAGATGATGAAGTGGTAGAAAAATCACTTTTAACAAAGTTACAAAAAAAGTTTGATGAATTGAAGAAGAACAGCATTTCTAAAGACAAATATAGAGATCTTAATCATATATATGAAACCCTAAAGAGAAGGATTAAGAAAGTAGAAGATCTAAATCTTCGCCTGCAAGAAGAAGTGCTGGAAAAACTTGCAGGGTCATGGAAGTTGACACCGCCAACATCTAAAAGGTCGTTGATTTTTCATACTGACGACTCGTCATTCACAGATTTGTCAAAGGTAGGCCTACATATTTTCTCCACTTTTAATGGGCAATAATGTTAAATTCAGTTGGCTCGTAGGCCTATAGGAAAAGAATCTGGCACAATACAATTTTATTATGATCAGGTATAACTATAATTTCTAACTAGTCGATACCAGGTTGAGCTTCTTCAGAAGTGATGACAATTGTTAGGATATTGGTTTATTGCATTATCACTTTAAAATAAAAAGAAGATGGGTCTACTTTAGATATTAGCCTAACAGTTATTAAGTCATTTTTAATGATGCTAGAAGCTATGGATCCGTTTACATTTACGACAAATTTTATGGTACCTATGTATATTTTTTATTTGAGATACAACTTTGATCTATAAAGGATACTGTGCTTTTCATAAATTATCATATTATCTTATGTCTTCTCTTATATCTTATATATCGATGCCTGAATAGGCAAAACATGTGAGTTTGTCTACAACAACATTTGAACTAATTAAACAGTTATGGGGCTACATCATGAATTATAATTTTTCTTTGTCATTACAGAGTGTTTACCACAGCCAAACAAAGGCATCTGCACTAGATGATTCTCCAAATGAAACTTGCCTGGCCTTAAGGATGGATGATGAGGCCAGTATTCCAGGATCAGTGACCAGTAATGAGGTCAATAACAATAGTAGGCCTAGTGTGATGTCACCTGAGCAGCCATTGTCTCAGGTAGTTTTCAATTGCTTTATTGATTTTAGTTTGATCCTTAAAAACTGTATAAATTAATATGAAAGTTAATTGCCAATTTTGGGAAGAGCTAAATAAAAAATAAATTTTTAGCCTACCTTATGGATTTAACAGATTCATCTGTAGCATAGTTTCTTTTGCAACTAACTCTAATATGCAATAGACTCCCTCCATCGGATAGTTGCCCTTAAATGTCAAAAATCTGTTCAATGGGTATGTTTTTCTTCAAAGTGTAAAAATCAGTCTGAAGGCATATAATACAACAATGCTTGATCGGCATACAGGAGCACGGTAAATCCTATCCTATACTCTAATACGAGCAAAGTTTGCTTGTATGTATGTATGCTTGCACCAAGATCTCGAAAACGGCTCCGACGATTTTCTTCAAATGTTGCATATAGTTTATTTCTGGCCTAAAAACGAGTTTACTGCAATTAGAACTGCCAACAAAAATCTAATTACGCAGAAAAATTAAACTGAAAATCACATTTTTTAACATTAGTCTTATGGGTTGCTAGGTAACCATGTTGGCTGAATTAAATAACAAGGAAAAAGTAAACAAAAGACTTGTAATTTGTCTATCCACGGTATACTAGCAAAACAAAATACAGCACATAAGGAAAAACATCAGTTGTTACTATTGAGCAAAGATTATACTGAAGATAACTCGATTCTATAGTCAAGGGTAGCAGTGTGGAGTGTGGGATCTGTTTATGACGATTAGATTACGGTATCTGCAATCCTTAAATGCTATGGAAAGGGAGGAAAACAGGTCCACGACAAAGGAAGTGGTGAAGGAAGTAGTAAAGGCGAGCAGTCTGGAGTGAGGGAACTGTTTATGACGATTAAATTAAGATCTGCAATCCTAAAATGTAATGAGAAGGGAGGAAAATAGGTCCATGACGTAGGAAATGGGGAAGGAAGTTGTAAGGCTGGCAGTGCAGAGTGTGGGAACCGTCTGTGGCATTTATATGTATCTGCAATTCTAAAATAGGTAGTATAAGGAAGGAGGGCAAACAGGTCTATACTACGACATAGGGAGTGGTGAGAGAAGTAGTAAGGGTGAGCAGTCCGTGGTGTAGGAATTGTTAATAATGATTAGATCAAGTTATCTACAATCCTAAAATGCTATGGGAAGGGAGGGAATCAGGTCCGCGACGTAGGAAGTGGTGAAGGAAGTAGTAAACGCGAGCAGTCCGGAGTGTGGAAACTGTTTATGACGATTAGACTAAGGAATCTGCAATCCTAAAATGCTATGGGAAGGGAGGGAAACAGGTTCACGACGTAGGAAGTGGTGAAGGAAGTAGTAAAGGTGAGCAGTCCGGAGTGTGGGAACTGTTAATAACGATTAGATCAAGTTATCTACAATCCAAAAATGCTATGGGAAGGGAGGGAATCAGGTCCGCGACGTAGGAAGTGGTGAAGGAAGTAGTAAAGGCGAGCAATCTGGAGTGTGAAAACTGTTTATGACGATTAGATTAAGGAATCTACAATCCTAAAATGCTATGGAAATAGAGGGAAACAGGTCCGCAACGTAGGAAGTGGTGAAGGAAGTAGTAAAGGCGAGCAGTCTGGAGTGTGAAAACTGTTTATGACGGTTAGATAAAGGAATCTGCAAACCTAAAATGCTATGGGAAGGGAGGGAAACAGGTTCACGACGTAGGAAGTGGTGAAGGAAGTAGTAAAGGTGAACAGTCCGGAGTGTGGGAACTGTTAATAACGATTAGATCAAGTTATCTACAATCCTAAAATGCTATGGGAAGGGAGGGAATCAGGTCCGCGACGTAGGAAGTGGTGAAGTGAGTAGTAAAGGCGAGCAGTCTGGAGTGTTGAAACTGTTTATGACGATTAGATTAAGGAATCTACAATCCTAAAATCCTATGAGAATGGATGGAAATAGGTCTGCGACATAGGAAGTAGTAAAGGTGATCAGTCCGGAGTGTGGAAACTGTTTATGACGATTAGATTAAGGAATCTACAATCCTAAAATCCTATGGGAAGGGATGGAAAGAGGTCTGCGACATAGGAAGTAGTAAAGGTGAGCAGTCCGGAGTGTGGGAAATGTTTATGACGATTAGATTAAGGTATCTACAATCCTAAAATGCTACGAGAAGGGAGGAAAACAGGTCCATGACGTAGGAAATGGTGTAGGAAGTAGTAATGCTAGCAGTGCAGAGTGTGGGAACTGTCTGTGGCATTTATGTATCTGCAATTCTAAAATGGCATAGGGAAGGAGGGCAAACAGGTCCACGACGTAGGGAGTGGTGAAGTAAGTAGTGAAGGTGAGCAGTGTGGAGATTGGGAGTGGATTAATGTATCTGCAATACTTTTCAGAGTAAACTAATAATTTTCCCCGAGCAAAGCTCGGTCCCCAGGTACTATCTTGTAATCAGAGGGGAGTTTTGACACTAGGCTTATTTATTTTCTCCTACCAACCTTTTGTGTTCGTACCCCAGGATGTGAATCGCTGTCTTCTAGGTAAAGGTTGTGATTAATTTCTCTTGGCTTTATCATTTTACAATAATAATTTAGTAACTTGAGTATTGTCATTTACAGGAAAATTCAATGCAGCTCAGCTCCGAAAAAATCTCCATGGCAAAGGCCCACTTGAAACCTGGGAGGCTTGGTGACTCCCAGTATGCAAAGAATCTAGCCTCCATTCTGTGGGAGCCGAACGTTTTAGAGAACCGTTCAGTGACAGGAAAATCTTCAAATGCAGTAAAAGGAATTCCTGCGAAACCAAAGCTAACCCCACAGAAATTCGACACTCTAAAACGTAAGTTATTATAAGATTTACTTCACTTGGTTATGATTGCGATGTGATTCTCTCTTGAACCTGGACGACTGATATCACGGTTAAAATCCTGCAACAATTTGGAGGCCAGTGTTATACTGCGCTCTGCGGAGCTAGATTCGGTAAAAGGATCTGGATAAAAGAATCTTGGTAAAAGTATATTTCAGGTCATTTGTCAGGTAGCCATGTATAGGGAATCTTCTTGATTAGCCCCTTTCTATTTTATTGGTGTTATCTTTACAGGACTTTTCCGAGAAAGAATAACAGAAGAGGTTCCTCAACCAACTGAAAACGAGGTGGTCATGCGGTGCGCAGCTGTGAATAGTTACATTTCTCAAAAAATTGAAACACTCAATCGAAAAAATACAAACCCAAACAGTTGAATATAAATCATAATTTTAACTATGGAAATCAGGGAGATAAAGGGCAGGCTGATAAACAGGCTTACCTTAATGATTCTAGGCATCCCTTTTCACTTAATTAACATAAAAGAAAAGAAACCACTGAATATTTTGAGAGTACTGGCCCAATTTTAATGTTTTTCCTGTCACCAAACGGTTTTCTAAAACGTTCAGCTCCCACAAAATGATTTCCCTGTCACTGAACGGTTTACCAAAACTTTCGGCTCCAACAAAATGGAGGCCAGGTTCTTTGCGTACTGGGAGTTGCTAAGCCTCCCAGGTTTCAAATAGGCCTTTGGTCGACTTGTGTTGAGAAAGGGAACAGTGGCCTCAAAATATCAAGTTTTTCCTTTGTGTGTTTTTTTCTTTTGTGTTACTTTAGTGAAAAGGGATGCCTAAAATTATTAACGTAAGCCTGTTTATCCTGTCCTTTGTCTTCTTAATTCTCAGGCAATAAGTTCTTTCCAATCAAATGTGAAAATATTCTGATTCCTAAACCAACATACAGTACACTCCCGATTAACCGAGGTTGTTCCCAACATGATACAATATCGGCTCCTCAGAGACCACCTTGGTTGGTTACAGATAATGCCGGGAAACACTAAGCTCTCTTATATTTTGAAATTAAGGTAAAATACCACATTAAACGGCAGTGATATTAAACAATATTTAAACTTAAACATGCTCACCACTTCTAAAATTGTCTTAAAAACTTGTTACAATACAGTATTATTAAAATTGTGATGGCCAACACTCCACAATATTAAATAAAAACACAATAAGATGGATCCTTCTAGTTTATAAAGTAGGCCTAGGTATAAAATTAATAACATAATAAAATAATAATAAAATGCAACAGTTTTTGTTTGGAAGTTCTGCAGGAATCTCGCCCAGCTTACCGTTAGCGGCCAACTTGGTAACGTGTGATTTTTATTTTCTAGGTTATTGCGGAACACTGGTAAGTTAAAATAGTGCTAACAATCATTATTTCAAGTAGGCCTATTATAATTATATGACGTCACAAATTACTTTCTATATTTGCTTTACTTGAAAAACGTAAATTAATTATTGCTTTCCAATCGGATAAAAAAAATTCCTAAAGCGACCTCGGATAGTCAAGAGTGTAGGCTACTGTATTTTTGTTTAGTTTTACTTTTATTTAAAATTTATAAATTTTTATTGTTCAGTAAAATTTAACTGAACATACATTTTTGAGTAGGCTTAGGTAATATGGGTTTGGAACCCTGAGTCCGCCCCTCCTAAATACAACACAGTTGTAGCCAGTTTTTATTTAAAATTCATTTATTTGTTATTAAAGAACCATTCATTTGTTATTAAAGAACCATTTGTTTTTTATTTGAATACTAGGCTAATTGTTTGTTGTATTAATGTCATTTGTTTGTTACCTATTAAAGTAGGCTACTATTTGTTTTATTAATGTACAGTTACCAATATTTGCTGTGCAATATGTGTCAACTTAGTTCCTCTTTTAGCGAATTTCCCTATAGGGAAGTAGGTAGCTATTACCGTTAGTGGCACGGTAAGACCTAGACCCGGGACCGATTTTCTTTTTCATTTTGATGTTCCCAGAGGCCAAAATCACTATTCGTTCAAATTTTTATATATGTATATATATATATATATATATATATATATATATATATATAGACGTCCGTGAACGCGATAACTTGAGTAATTTTTGTCCGATTTTGATGAAATTTGGTTTAAAGGTGTAATGCGGGATAAACTTGAATGAGTTCGCGAACCAGCACGATCGGACCATGGGAACGGGGCTTTACGGGGGGTTTTATGGGGTAAAAATTGGTTTTTCTCACTTTTGACCCTCAAAACACAAAATTTCCCAATTTCTCTTTAGACCTGTTTAAAGAGCTTAAAAAAACAAATAATTTAGTATACAAAAGTATTTTTGTTCGATTATTAGTAACGGAGAAAATTAAAAAAATTGTGAATTTAAAATTCCCATGTTATTCTTATGGAGAATATTGTCAAATGTTGTAGTTTGCTTGTTTATGAATATATTTTGATCAAACTTGACAAATTTATTTATTTTGTACTAAGCTATCAATATTTTACTCAAAAACACACTTTATTAGTTTCCTTGTAGCAGCAAACCTAGGTACTCGTTAAACCTAATGTTATTAAAATATATTTAACTGAAAATCAATTCAGACAAATGGAAATTCGCTTAGTCGGCAGGTTTGCTGCGGCGGGGGTATTTACTTGTACTTTTTGTACTTTTTTATTATTAAAAGTTAAAAAATTTAAGTTTTTAAACTTTTTTATGCCCATGTTTCTGTCTGCGTGAGGGTAAAAATGGTAATTCGCATGACACCGAATCCTGGTAAGTGTTACTTACTTTGAAGCTACTCACTGTTGCCTATCTTAAGGTAAGTGATACAATAAGTTATGTCTGTCGAGATTTGGTTGCTTCACTAATCACTAGACACCACTACACAAAATATCATTAGACATAACTACGTCCAACATTACGTAGTGATACGTAGTGGTAATTGGGCCAACTAGGCATCACTACGTTACCTAATGATCATACATTACCTAGTGATACGTAGTTGTAATTGGGCCAACTAGACATCACTACGTTACCTAATGATCATACATCACTACGTTACCTAATGATACGTAGTGATGTCTAGTTGGCCCAATTACAACTACGTATCACTACGTATTTTTTAAATGATTCTCTAAGGTTTTTTTCACTAGGGTCAGTGTGCTGATTTGACATAAAACCTGAAGAGTAACCGTCAAAATCGAGATTATTCCCCTACGGTTGTATCATAATATTAAATTTTTAGAAAAAAATATAATATTCCAATAATATTTTTTTTTTAGTAATGTAATATAAAATATAGATTACTAGCACTGACGAATACTAGAAAATACCCGGTATGGATCATAAACATAAACAAATAAAGTTTTTTAGCCGAAAATAAATATATTTCCTCAATGTTTTATCCAGTTTCGGAATTTTTAGTTGAATTATGTATTGTGACGGGCCTAAAATATCTAGTATAGTTGTTAAAACTATTAAAAGAGTGTGGAACTATTTTTTAACGAGTAGGCCAGAGAGCGCATGAATACTAGTAGGGGCAGTAGTGGGGTGGATCGACGGTCACTAGTTAGTAGTGATGTGACGAGTCGGGTACTTTCCTGACTCGAGTGACTCGACTCGCCAACTGCCGTGAACTCGAGTTACGAGTCGAGTCAGACTCAACTCGAGACGTTCCGAGTTCGTGTGAGTTCGGCATTCTCCGTACGAGTTCGTTAGTTTTGCGAGTCGGCCGACTCGGTACCGGCCAATAGCGTGTCAGCTTTACGAGTCGACTCGACTCGACTCGAGACGTTCCGAGTTCGTGTGAGTTCGGCATTCTCCGTACGAGTTCGTTAGTTTTGCGAGTCGGCCGACTCGGTACCGGCCAATAGCGTGTCAGCTTTACGAGTCGACTCGACTCGACTCGAGACATTCCGAGTTCGTGTGAGTTCGGCATTCTCCGTACGAGTTCGTCAGTTTTGCGAGTCGGCCGACTCGGTACCGGCCAATAGCGTTGAATCTATGCGAGTTGACTCGTAAAGCTGTGACGCTATTGGCCGAAAGCGAGTGCGAGTAAACTCGTTACGTCCCGAGTTCGTTAAGGTTCGGCTTTCTCCGTATGAGTTCGGTTTCTTGACTCGGCTTTTGCGAGTCGGACTCGTAACGTTACGAGTTCGTGTAGCTTCGGCAATCTCCGTACGAGTTCGTAAAAGAACTCGAGTTGGAATTGAGTTGACTCGAGTTGACTCGACTCGGGTTTTGACTCGAGTCAACTCGACTCCCCAACTCAACTCGTCACATCACTACTAGTTAGTTGAGAGGGAGCTACACAACAAGCAACACGCACGCCCCGTCAGTCCAGTATTTACTCTTCCTTTGTTCTGCTTAACTCATTTATCAATATTCAATCTGTTGTGTAACCATTGAACAGTCAATATACAAGTCAAATTTAGTTCATTCGTGCTTATTATTTAAAGACTCCCTCATAACCCAAATATTAAAGTCAACATCTACGCTGATCTACAATCTGTGACGACGACGGAGCGGAAGGCCAGACAGCGGAGACGCGACAAGATGGCGCCCATCGTAGTGGCTTCCTAACGTCCACTTCAACAACTGGTGCGATAGCAAGGGCTCCCGACTGCAAAGACTCCCGACTGCAAACCCTACCGAAAGGGTGACGTCACGGCCGACTACCCCTCTCTCTATCTGAGTGGAGTGGGAGAGAGTCGTTGCGGCAACACCCCCCCAGTCCAGCCGCTGGCTTGTCCTCCACACGAAAACCCCTACAGAACTATGACGTCACGGCCGTCTATCCCTCTCTCTGGGTAAAGTGGGGAAATGTGAGTTTTCGTCCGTGATTTTGATGTTGTTGATTCCCACTTAATTAACGATATAATTGTTTTAAATCAGGTTTGTTAAGCATGCCATGGACCTATATTTTTTCCTCTGAAGATTAAAATAAAATTGTTAAAATTATTAGCCTTGTCTCCTGCGTTTTTTATATTGGTCATTCCCACTAAATTAGCAATACATTTTCTAATCAGATTTGAACATAGTTTTAAGCCAATTTACTTACTAAGCCACTTTAGACATTATTGGGAAAGTGTTTACATTTGTGAGTAAGTATGAATACCACGTGTAAACCAATAAACTGATTGAACCGAATGTTGGCTATTGAATATAATTATTTTATTGTAATAATGAAAACAATAAAAGACAATGTGCTTAAATTTTGCTCTGACTTTTTAACGTAGCCCGGTGGAAGCTTCAACAGAAAACTGTGATATTATTGACTATAGCCTATGGTGATCCTCCCCCTCCTCTCACGCAACCCACAAACGATGACAAAACTCCGCAGTATGAGGAATTCACGGATGGGGACCCTTTCTACCTGATACCCGTTGGCAAAACTCCTACACTCCATAAACTTTCACACACACATACACGAACGAATAAAAAATAAATAGTCCTATTACAATAAATGCACCTGGAATCTACAAACTGTTATAGTTTGATTATTTTATTTTAGGATATGTGTTGGGAAATGTATACTCGTATGAATAATACGATACAATTTACATAAAAAAATAGTTTTCTTCTCCAAATGGGAATAAAT
Organism: Macrosteles quadrilineatus; assembly: GCF_028750875.1. Taxonomy (NCBI): domain Eukaryota; kingdom Metazoa; phylum Arthropoda; class Insecta; order Hemiptera; family Cicadellidae; genus Macrosteles; species Macrosteles quadrilineatus. The sequence goes on from NW_026542952.1 coordinate 59,841, forward strand.
TTATTCTGCAGGACTGCTGTGGCGGGAGTATTTTGTTATGTATTTAATGTGACAGCAAATCGCTTTAATGGTTTTATAGTGAAATTCTGTTTAGTTTTTATTAAGAGTTGAATCGGCGTTAATTCATTATTCGCCTCCCGCTCCAAATTCTTGGGTCGCTAGCGGCACGGTAGAAAATTTGTGGGTCGCTAGCGGCACGGGTCGCTTCTGGCACGGTCGCTTCTGGCACGACACCGAATCTCCAGAGCCACTAGGGTGGAGTCCGAAAGGATCTTTGAGATAAGAGTATGTCTATATGTTAATCTGTAATGTGAGCATCATACCGAATTCCAGATCAATCTGGCCAGTAGTTTATGCGTGATTGAACTTCATACAAACAAACAAACACACAAACGTTCACATCTATATAAATAAAATTACAGTTTTGTCTGTACATTGCTTAGAATCATGCAGTTTTTGGTTATTTTTACGTTTCATAGCCTAAGAAAGCTGAAACGAGTCTTATCTCAATTTCTGTCTGTATGTCTGTTTGTCTGTTTGTCTGTTTGTCCATTCTGTGACTGCGTCTGTAACGCCAAAATGTCATTTTACGCGGCCTAATCCTAGAAAACTAGAGTACCGATCAAGGTTCTAATCGTTTTTCTGTATTTACTGGATTCATTTATTTAAACTATAAAAAATTCAGCGCCTCCAAATGTAACCACAACTAAACACACGCCAAACAACTTTTTTAGATTTCATAAAAGGATGTTTAGTGTAATTGCAGTATCCTAGGTCAATGATGACGTTGTGTTCAATTTATGGCATTCATCTGTATATCTTTGGTTAACACCCGTCTGAGGTTGTGGTGGTAATTTAAAATCGTATTCCTGAGGATTCTTGATCTCCAACTTAATGACATCAATATTTCCGGGCCTAATCCAAACAAAGTTTAAGCATTCAAAAACATTGATTGTAAACAAAAAGCTGCCAAGACGAATTAAAACATGTAAAAATTGTGATTTTCCTACCCTTTCCAAAAAAGATGAGCAGTAAAATAATTTGCAAATCTTTTTCATTTAACTCGTGTACAGATCCTCGACTTGTACACATCGATGGTGTTACTTTTCTCGGTGGTCTACTAATCTTACCTATTTCTAATAATCAATGACAAAATCAGAGTAAATAACCTCATAGTTCTAATAGGGCATTTTTATTTAACCAGCTGTTAGTTAAAACAAATTATATTGCTCTAAAACAAATCGAAGATTACAAAGATTGCTTTAAAAAATAATTTGAACATCCTAGTATTTTACTATGTATATTAAATTAATCTGTCATCCTCTTACAAAAGAATTAAACGTATCAATGACTAGCATTACACATAGTATAAATAAGTCAACCCTCAGTATGTCTTTACATTTTTATCCATGTTTTTATCCAAATGCTGAATTTGTGACACAAAAGCTGAATGTTTACAGCTGTTATGTTAAGCAAATTATTTTATGCCAAAAGCTAGTTTAGAATCTTAGCGTCGGCTGCTAGACTTTTTAAAAATTAAAACTTAATTTCTAAAAAACTGGGACCCTAAACTAAAATTATGGCTTCGACATTCCCTATTTCTCAAAATTATCTTTCTTCCAACACAAAAATCATGAAAATCCGTCGAGTGGTTGATTCAGAATCGTGAAATAAAAAAAAAACACTGTTTCGTTTTAATATTATAGATTAATTGTATTTTCTGACAGTGAATTCATGTACTACATTTGATCAGAATTGTGTTAACATTTTCACATATCATTATATTAATTATATATATATTATATACACACACACACATATATATATAAATTTGAACGAATGGTGTTTTTGGCCTCTGGGAACATCAAAATAAAAAAGTAAATCGGTCCTGGGCCTAGGTCTTACCGTGCCACCTACAGTAATAGCTACTTCCCTACAGGGAAATTCGCTAAAAGGTTTTTTACCTTCCTTTAATTTATTCTGTTTCATCTTGTGCTTCATTAAATAAGGTACGGTAACAAACATAGACTAGAGGGCCGCTCATGCCCTCGACAAATAAATTAACATTTTCGCACAAATACAAATCAATATCGACATTAGACAGGAAATAAAAATAAAATGTATAAACAAAACCTACCACAACATATTCTTGAACAAGTATGACTACCTACTTATGAACCTACGATAAGCATGTATGTTATTATACTTAACCTAAAAATGCGATGACTTTGGGCATACCTGCTTTCGGGTCTGACTTAGGGGAGGTACAAATGAGGCATTTAGTTTAAAATTCCTCCGTGAACAGCGCTGTAGTAGAGAGCACTTTGGCAATGAAGGTTTACTAATCGCAAAAATAGTTCTGTTCATAAAATAAAATTATAAATGCCTAAAATTAAATTTTATTGATTTTTAATTATAAAATTAAACTATCATAACCTTACCGAACTAACCAAACTTGCTGATAAAGAAATAATATAACAAAAGTTTATAGTAATCGGAAAAATAATTATGTTTATAAAATAAAACTAGAAATTGCTCAATTACAATTTTATAACGACTTAATAATAAAATTAAACTGTAATAACCAAACCATACCAACCAAACTTGCTGAAAATAAAAAAATCTTGGACAAAAAGTTAATGCTACCGGCGGGATTCGAACCCGGGACCTTCAGTACATCAGCCCGGCACGCTAACCATTAGACCACCGAAGCCGATGGCTTACGACCGTTTTGTTACGGTAATGACATTCCCTCAGCTAATAAGAAGCCCTCAGCTGTCATCGTAGCCTCTTCTATACCTCCCCTGAGTAAATACCCCTGCTTTCCCAGATAAAACATCCGAAGCTGTATGGGCTATTAATTAACAGCTGTGTCTAAGGTACCGTATATGTCGGCCTTAGTCACTAACAAGACTACAAGATCACGCCACTTATTCTACACTCATCTCCATTCATACTTGGCTTAAAATACCTACTTTGTATGGTCGCCATTTGATTGAAAAGTACAAGTATAAGGAGATAAGTTTTTATTACATCAGCTGGAGACACTCTCTGAAGATCTGCTTCAACCATTTGTTGTCAAACATCGATCTCGTAAAATAGTGAAATTATTTTTCCTATGCACTAATAGAGCAAGGTTTGTACTCTTTTAGATTTAAAAAATAAATGTTTCACAGGTAAAGCATTTTTAACCATAATAGTAACACCATTATAGCTTACAGTTGATAAGTGATAGTTCACATAATTCTTAGCACATTTGACGGATAAACCTTTTTTGAATTCGTCATATTATAATTGTGTGAAAATTAATATATCTGTGTATCAATATCTACTTATCTCATTTCTGTTCAATGGAAGTTATACAATTTCAATGATACCTGTACTTAAATGGGAAGTCTTACAGCTGTAGAGTGAAAATTTAAAAACGTACGTTTTCATGTCCCTGGCCTTTTACTTCGTAGATACTGGATTTGTAGTTTATTATTATGTGTTTTAATATTTTTTGGGACGGGGGCAACATGTTACACACATTTATTTGGTTTTAAATAGGTTCTAGGTATTTTTTTCGTATTTTTAAAGTCTCGAAATTCACGACCATGACGTGTCCCTAGGGTAAATTTTCCAACTTTCACCCTGTTTTTAGACTAATTATTCATGCCGAAATATATAAAGCCATATTTTTATGTCATCAATGGTTATTAAACTTACAAAAAAGGAGCATATTATAATTTTATTGTCTATGCAAACTGATTACCATGACAAAATAAGTCTGTCCCTCGATTTGGCGTCACGACCATTTGGGAAAAATTTTCAACTTTGGAGCACGACAGTGGCAAGCCTGGCGTTGATAGAGTCAGTTGGTTTTAGAGACTAGTTCGGGGTGTACGTCAGGATTGTAGTGCCGGTCGTTTCGAGTTGAAAGGAGGAATTACAAGATTAATAAAGGAAAGATTGTGTTTTTTGTAATTTTGGTGTGTCCATGACCGTAAGTAGTCATTCGATGAAGTAGACATGGTGTTAATTTTTGTTTATAAGATATTTCAATTGCTAGATTAACCTAGAAGTCCACTTTGTATCCTCGAACATGAGGTGCAGGGCTACCACCAGAACAGAGCCGAATAACACGTAATTTCACGACCAAAGTTTCACGACCATCGCGGGTTTTTTCACGACCAATCCAGGCTTATGGATTATAGTGTGTTTGGTCGTGACAATAACTTTAATATAATTGTAATTTGAACAGTTAAGTTCAATTGAAACACTTATTTTTTTTATAACTAACAGTATAATTGAAGGATTGTTTTTTTTATAACTAACAGTATAATTGAAGGATTGTTTAGAAAGATTTAGATTATTTCAGAAAATTCACGACCGTACCGCTTGTCCCTGATCATCACGTTTATGATTTCTATCATAAAAAATTCAAAAATTAAAATATCGTCATATTTCAATGTTTTATACACAAAAGAAGCACACCTCTATACAAACATAACGATTTTTCGGGTCTCAGGTAAGTTTTTTCGGAGTTATACAAACTTAAAAAGATTTTATTGGCTTTTTTTCAAGTTTTTGAGTTTTTTTTGTTTTTTCTAGAAAGACCAAATATACCAAAAGCTCAGTGACCTTTTTATTGTATAATGGTCATAAAAGTAAATTAGTTTATAGCAAAACATAGTTATAAAAATAATATTAACTATTTTTAATATTCATTTAAATGTCTGTTATGGTCGTGACAGGATTTTGAGTTTTTCCACTAAAGATGCTCTTTAAAAAAAAAAATACCAAAGATATTGCGTTACCATGGACATTTTATGAAACTTCAAATGTTAATGAAATAAAAATAATAATAAAAGTTTTGAAAAAAGGGGGAAAAAATTTGCAAAGTGCTTTTCCTGAAAACGTACGTTTTTAAATTTTTACTCTGTAATCAAACTGTGCATAAATTTATCTTACGAGTAAATGTTTTTACCAATTGATATTGTACGACAATTAATCTCTATTCATTGAACTAGAACCTCGAAGTACATTGACAACTGTGCACAATTCAAAACTCATATAATAGGCCTAAATGTTGTTGGACGATTAATGGTAATTGTCATGTCAATATCTTCTTTGATATGACCCTAAACATTTTAAAGGACTTTTCATGAGTTTTATTCGTATTGAATGACTTTAAAATACTAACGAACCATGTTTGTTCGTGAATTCAACTGGCTTACTAGCTTACTTATTCTTAAGCCTACAATTATAAATTCTATAAATAACCGTTACGATTGTATAAAACGTTTAAACTACTGAAGTGAATAGTAGCATAGACAAAAGGAATACCAAAGACCTCTTTCGGCAGCTGCGCTTGGTTTAGTTCGAGACCTGTCTGTATTGCAGCGCTGCTGTCGCATGACCCGAACATATGGCAGCGCCCAGTGGCAATATGGCGGCGTCCGGTGATTTCTGTATTTAGACGAAGCTGACGAAGGCGTTTCTGTCCGTAGTCAACAGTCTAGCTGTGAATTGCGATAGAGGCTGCGGAACTGGCTGGCGCACGCAGCCTCGCGTTATATCGGTAAAAACCGAGAGTTTACATAGCAATTAGCTTGTGGTTTTTTTTTTATTACTGAGCAATACATTTGAGCACACAATAAGCTTATTGGATATTTGTTTACGACGTCCTTAATTTATTCTTTAGATAATGATGCCATTGCAAATCACAATGTTAGTTATCATGGCATAAACAATTTAATGATGGATATTAAGTTGATATTTATTTAGACTTTCACTTCAAACTCATTCAGCATTTACGTAGGGGGGAATGTTTACTACCAATTGATGTCCAATGAAAATTATTATTAGTAGTTTAATATTAAACTGAAAAACACATAACTATTCGTCACTTCGACTCCACTGGATCGTAAGCTTTGAGATGACACTTCAATGCTATTAATCAGTAAAGTAACACAATTCATCGTAACACAATTGTTAAACTGATATGAAATATATATTTTTGTATGGATTTATAAACAAAACGTTTGATGAAGTAGGCCTAGTTTTGAAACTGTTCAAACTTAGATAAATACAAGTTTGACAATAATTGTCAAAGAGTTTTTGTTACAACTCGGCTTATTTATTTAGTTTATACTAAAAGTTTTTCAATATTGTTAACTTGAGTAAGGTTAATACTACTCAATGTCAGTAAAAATGGACATAGTGAAATTAGACTATGTAGGCTATTAAAAAGATTTTAACCAGTTTATAATGCTGATGTTTAAATTTAAATTAATATGTCTTTTGATTACCAATAATAATATAGTAAGTAATGATATATTAGTGGGTGTCAAGAAATGAATATCACAATATCTTTTTCATTACTATTATTTCAACATAAAATCTTTGACACGATAAATATGTGTTGTCCAGATAAATAAATAATACTGTACAGATAATATTGCAGTCTACGTTTATGCCTGTTTTTAAACCAGTACAATACACAATGAAATCAGTTGATGAAATAATTAATTTAAAAAATGTCTCACCAATAAAAACCGTGACACAATTTTCTATCCATGTAACAATATTATACTAAAACACGAGTTATTGTATATTGAAATAAAAGATTGACATAAATATACACATATTTACACTTAAAGTACACGGGTAATATGTAGAATTCATGAAAATATACACAATGATAACGAGATTAAAAATTAATTAATTGAGAAATATTTACAAAATTTATTTCTGTAAAAAAGACAAACACAATAATTGTTTACATATTTATTACATTTGCATTATTGGTAAACGCTATGTACAATCCATTACAGTTATAATTGGTCATAGTAAATACGTTTCTGTGCATTATTTTTTAGTTTAAAAGAAATGTGAAAAACAAGTTCAATAAAAACTAATAGGGATAAAAAAACAACTTAAAAATTCAAGATATTTAAGATAAAAACGTTGAAATTAATGCACATATTTAAAAATGTACATAGAAAATGTACAATTAGAATTTATCATCCGGTAATAAGCTACGTTATTGAAAGAAGTTAACAGGTTAAATCGATTGAGTTGAAAATAATTTAACTAAAACACTCAGTACAATTTAAAGGAAGGTAAATCACAACTTAAAATCCATACATTTGCATTGAAAATTGTCAAACATTATTGTTCAAAATATGCATTAACAGCGAAATATATTATTGTAATTCATATTTGGCTTTTTGATGATGATAGTGTATCAAAATAAAAACCTGATATAAAATATTAGCCCTATGTACACATAAATTACCCTGCAATCAAACTTATTGATATATCACCGATGTACTGTGAAGTCTTTTAAAAAAATACAAAGTTTCTACCAGCTATTTATAAATTTAATCGACATATGTAATATTTACAGCTGCATAGTCAACATGATTTTTTATACATGCTTTAAGATTCGCAGTTTTCCAATGGAAAAGTCTTTTAGATTGCTCGAAGTCCACTTACACTGTTTATACAGCAACACTTTGAACAGTAGATTTAAGAAGTACTTTGATTGTTTGTCACCACAGTTAGAACAAACCATAGAGTCGCAGCTCACAATTTTTTCAGTTATTCGGATTAATCTACGAACAACGTGTTTTTTGTGACCAATACGCTTGTAGAGTTTGCTGAACACTTTGAATGCTGCACTGGTCACATGAAATGTTCTTTCAGATGGAGAGAGTAATCCACTGCTTGGATCCACTTTAATGTTTGAGTATGATTTATTCAACAACAATAGTTCCTTACGATTTGTTAGAGTAGACCCTGCATCACACATTCTTTGAAAACAATCTTTACATTTGAATTTCTTATTGTAGTTTTGCACTAAATAGCCAGAAAAATACACTTGAGAACAATCTTCTAGTGTTACTGCGTCACTTGATCTTGATGAGCTCACAGGTTCGTCCTCACCATTTGACGAAACAGTTGAAGTTTGTGATGAACCGTCCTCTGTTAGTTTCAATTCGGGTGCACTTGATGGTTCCGGGAGAGGAGGCTGGGGTACTTCCAACAGTTTGTCTAGGTCGGGATCATATGATGAGCTTTTAGGTGGCTCCAAAAATTGCTGAACAGTTAATAGTTTTAATGTTGACCGTAGAACCCTTACTGTGGGATTTCTGTTAAAGCCCCCTTTGCTGTCTGACTGATGAGAACAAATTTTCCAAGGGGTCTTGGTTGAGCCTGGACGTTAGTAAATATTTACAATTTTCACTCTCTAGAAGTCCAAGGAAGGCAGTGATTGTCAAAATGAAACCATCAAAGCATGGTGGTCTTGGGCGTTTTGCATTTATTTTTGTAAGACTTGAAAATAATGATAAGGCATCTTTGAATATATTAATTATATGAATGTTTTGGTTGCTTAGGGCACATTTGTCAGGGTTTTTTGAGAAACATCTTCGACTATTCATTGCATCGAAAACGGAATTAATTTTGCCTACAAAATCGGAAGTGTTTAAAGCTGTTGGAGTTTGCAGCTGCCCAGTTGCAACTGCTGTTTTCAATGCAGCAGAGGTCGTGTGGCTGAAGACTTGAACTGCTAGTGAAACTGACATTTTTTGAAAACTGTTGGGCCAGATATGGGATGGAGTTAACTGATGGGCTGCTCTTGTTGTTCCACTTTGTACTTCAATTTCAAAAAGTTTTCTTATGTCGGAGAATGAAACAATTTTGCTGTCAAAGGTAAAATCGTGGTTAAGCAAATTGTTTCTCAATGACTTTAAAAGATGAGGTGGGTCGAAAATAGCAGACTTTTTCTCCTTTACCTGTTAAAAAATATGGTTTGTCCATTGTTACACCCAGTTCTTTGTACGCTCTTGAGTTTGTCGAAGACTGGTCACAAACAATCGCTTTGACCGCTAATCCAACATCTGCCAGATTTTCCAGACATGTTTCAATCATAGCTTTGCTCTGTATCCCGTTTAGCCCTTTCTCAGAGACAAAATATCCTATTGGAAGCTTCCACTGGTAAAACAAGCCTCTTATCATGAACACTGTTGCTTGTTTTGCAATTTTGTCGGTCCTCCCTAAAGTTCCCATGTCCTCAAACCCCTCAATCAGATCGTATTGAGGGGAATATTCCAGGCATTGTTTAATAGCCATGTCATCAAACATAACAACGCACGCTTTTTCCATTTCCGTCATGGTATTAGATTTGATTTTTAACTTTTCCATTAAGTTTTTATCAAATCCTGTCGAGTGGCATTTTTTTGATGATAGCCACCGCCTTATAGTTGATTCACCGGGTAAAATCAATATTTTTTGCAAATATTTGTAAGTCGAAGGTGACCTTAGATATAAACTAATGGCTAAATCCCTTTCAGATTTTGTCCATGGCTGACGTTTTTTATGGGTTTGCATCTTAAATAACAAATTTGCCTCTTTCGTTTTGAAGTGGATATTCCCTATTTTTGTATGGTTTCTACATTTGAGTAACTGTCTTTTTAATTTAGATATTTGTGCCCGTTTTGCGGCCAATAGAGCACTTGACTTTTTATTTTTAAGTTCAGTCTTGCTTGATGGAGTTTTAAATAACGTTCTCCTTATGATTTTTCTCGGTAGAATTGGAGATGCGTTATCTATCCAGGTACTCGGCAAAGGAGATACATCTTCTACAATGAAATTAGACGACGGAGGACTTACACATGGAGATGGTTTTTCTGATATTCCAATGTACCTTTTAGGTGACGTCAATTCGCGACGGACTCGAAGAGCAGGGCTTTGTATGGGACTTGAGTACGATGGACCTGCGACACTCTCGGAGGTAGTGTACGGTTGTGGTAATGCACCTTTTAGAAGACGTCCACTTGGCAAGATGTCTTGCTGCCGAAAATGCCGCTCACATAATTTTCTCTTGCTGAGTGAATCTGGAGATAGGGCAACCAAATCTGGATTTCCTGAAAAAAGACAAATAACAAAGGCTGAGAATCAGCATCGAGTATGTGATTTGTCAAATAATTCTAATGAATTAAAATTAGGTACAAAATAGTACATTTCATAAAATAGTTCAAGAAACCCATTTAATAAATCTATCTGTATCTCAGGAATTACATCTGTTAGCGTGAACGAGTTTGTTTGATATCTAAAGATATCTTTAAAAGTTTAGAATCTTGACTTTTTTAATTTAGGCAAAATGAAAATGAAGTGAAATAACAAATTATTTTTTTTTATGAAAAAACATTTTTTTAATACCCTATATATATGAGATTGAAAATCAATCCAGGCAAAAGGAAATTCGCTTAGTCGGTAGGTTTGCTGCAGCGGGGGTATTTGGTTCTCTAAATCGTTCGCAAAATCATTATTTCGGGTAACTTGAAATAGGGAACAGAAAAAAACATATAATACATGTTTCAGTTCGCAAACTTAAATGTTTGTTTGACAAAGGTTTATAAATGTCATTCGAACGCTGCTGATGATCGCCCGATATTTTAAGTTACATATACAGTATTTGTAAACAACCGAGATGTAAACATTTATGACGATTTGTGATTTATATAGCCTCAAATTATATGGTCTAATTTTATACTGTAACGATAACAAGGTTATGTTCACATAATGATCAAATTAGTTGTTCATTACAAGTAGCGAATGTGTCTTTTTGGTACTTCATATTTTTTGCGTACCAAAAAGAGCCACTTTCGCCCCTATTAATGACAACTTATCTTATCTTACTAATATTATAAATGTGAATATTTGTGTGTTTGTTTGTTTGTTTGAAGGTCAATCACGCTATAACTAATGGTCGGATTGGGCTGAAATTTAGTATGATGATAGCTTACATTCCCGATTAACATATAGACATATTCTTATCTCAAAAATCCTTTCGGGCTCCGCCCCAGTGGCTCTGGAGTTTCCCATGTTAACCTTATGAGTATTCATATTTGAAAGGGATTTTGTCAGCTGTTTCAATTACACAAGTTTTTCTATTATATTCAATATTATTACAAGTTTTGAGGTTTACCAACAGGGTGCAGCACTATTATTTTTTTTTCGTTTATAACAACATAGCTAATTTTAACCAAGCCGTAACAAAAAGCTGTGATTAATGAGAACTATAAAAGTAGGATTGTTTACAGTTAAGTTTAGGATTTTAATTTATAAATGATGTTTTGATATTGTGTGAATCTATATATAAAGCCAAAAGTGCCCATGAACTTTTGAGAAAACTACAAGTCACAACCCCATAAACCATGTACTTAAAATGTTCGTCATGACGAGAAACCTTGCGCAAAACTGTCCATTATTTCTTAAATTGCCCTATAAGGTCGTAATTGCTTTCCAAAGGGAACTTTCCATATACCTAATGTTAAAAATACCTCAGCTGCATTCATTTGTATGTTATTCTTTCAATTTATTACCTTATTAAAATGAGGTGAGATTTTTTTTGTATTATTGTATTCTGTTTTTTTTTATTTCAGATTAACCTAACCAATCAATAGTCTTATAACTTATGAAGTCAAAGGGGTGAAGCTCGTGGGTAACAACTAGTATTCGATAATTTACTTTTTTTATTGTTTATGTGTAGTGGTAGAACACTATTGCTATGGTACATGTGTAATACTATAGCTTCCGTAAATTAACAGAACCAAATTTTCTCAAACTGTGTCCTCTTCCATTGCAAACACAAAGCATGAGAATAGCTGCAATAAGCATTATTTTATTCTTATACGCCAACCCCGTACGAAGGACGGGTATTCAGCTAGTAATTTATAAACTTAAAATCAACTGACCCATGAAAGTACGAGACAAACTAGAGTGATTGCTGTCATGGGTTTTTTTTTAACATCACCACGGTGAACTTGTTTCCATCTTGCATATATTTTGCAGAAACTGCAGGTGGCCGTTAAAGGGGCAGAAGTGAAAGTTGTGAAGTGCGCAGGCACGTCCTTGAGGAGGGTAACAATAGCGAACGTCCCTTTTTTGTTGGCGAGTGTTGACCCACCGAACTTAACAATGGGCAAGAAAGTGGATGAACGCACCAAAGAATTACCAACCCAAGACCGGCGAATGACAGTTGACAGTTACTCTAGGATGATTTTGAATTACAGTCCAGGAAACAACCATTCCCTTTTATATGCTAGAATATATATATCTATTTGGAATGTTCATCCATACTTAACATCATCTATAAAATGGTCATCTAATACGCAAGCAGGTTTTTTGTTACAATTACTTCTCCAAAACTACTGAACCGATTGACCTGTTTTTGGTGTTATTGGAAAGAGCGTAACGTGAAGTTGTGCAGGATATATTTTTTTTGAGGGAACTAATTAGAGAGGGAGGCCCTAGGGCTCTTTAAAGTTTCGTATTTCTTAATAAAATTAACATCAGAAACAAACATTGTTATGAAACTCCAGCTGTTTCAGAAATTAAAAGTGAAAAGAACAACACATGTTACTGTAATTGTAAGCAGTATGTGTGTAAATTATGTAGAAGATAGGCATGGACAACCTAATGAGGCTGTAAGTGGGAAAGATTTTGGGAAATCACTAAAAACGAGATCAGCTTTTAAAAAACTATAAGATATTTACAAGAAATGTTAATTACATTCATGGTAGAAGGAAAATAGATAGGTGTGCTATTCCCGTCATATTCTGACGTCACTCAGATTGCAAACAAAAGATCACCTGCTTGTAACTGTCAAATTAGTATGTATTTGTTTTGATTTGATTCTTATTGTTTTATAACGTTAAAAAAAAACAAGTTTAGGAATAATATGAGACTTTCAAAAGTCGGATATACTTAAATTTAAAATGTCATTCACTGAGTCCCATCATAAACATTTAAATTCAAGGCTTTTATCAATGTATTTTTCAAAAAGCTTAGCCAAAATTTATTTCATTCATAAATACAATAGGTTATATTATTTGGATTTCTTCAAACGAATAAAACGATACCTACCCTCTTATTTTTTAGTTGCTTTATATGTAGTTAGTGGAATGACCTAATCCATAGAAAGAGTCTATGATTTAAAAACAACAACTAGACTGATTAATTAAAGACACCTCGACCTTAAATTTTCTCCATACGACATTAAGGATAGCATAAAATAAATGTACATAGGCAAGATTTTTTAAAAATTAATAAACATTTTACTTACCAGAATTCTGGGCCCAAATCTTGGCGCTGCATCGCGGAAAATAGAACATCCTCAATCCTTTCACTTTAGCTCTACTGTTCATACATTTCGCATATGCGCACAAATTACCCGCCATTCTGTACTTAAAAATAAATTAAAATTTAACATAAAAACTAATACACTCAATTTGAAGTCTTCGCCCGAACATTTGTCAGCTCGGTGACAGAGGCAGTTTGGCTATGCGCCACGCCGGGTCGAGGATGAGCGCGAAAACATCGTGTAGGCCTACCGATACGGCGGCGTGTGTGACTGAGTGAGTGAGTGTGCATAACCGCGCGCGCGCGCGCGTGTGTGTGTGTAGATCAGTTGCCATGCCAACGCCGCGTCGCTTGTACTCCAGCAGACGACGATGCGTGTGAGGACTTAGTTCGAACATGACCCAGTAGAGAGCGGCCCCGAGCAGCGGCATTATTTAAAAATATTTTCCAACGGTCGTTTCAGTTATCAGTCTGTAATGGTCTATTGTCTGTGATAGTAGCCTACAGAAAGAAAAATCAGTTGCAGGCCTACCGCTTCGTTTAGAAAATTATCTTTCTTTTATTCTGGTAGGCGTGAAAACTCCGTAGGCCTATTCGATCTAGGGCATAAGGCATAAGTTACATTAGTTAATATTACCAAAGATAATATAATCTACATTTCCTACCATAATCTACACGGTATTATAATCAATAAACTCACCACTTAAGCAAACCATTTATTCTAAATATTTTACTAGTACCGGTATGCTACAAATAAGCTGCGTGACGTTGTAGGCTACATCCAGTGTGCTGTTGGAGCTCCGGCCTGTTTACATTAAAACAACAAGCATGCTTATTCATAGTGTCTTATTCAAAAGCCTAAACAGCAACTCAATCTTTTTTTAGTTTACACGTGTATGTCATACTAACTGACAAACTTCAACACGTTCCCAATAATCAGTTTTTTTTTATTTACTAGGGGTAAACTTTATTTCATATCAGTTATGGTCAATTAATCGTTTTTCTATACAGCTATGTCATAATACTTTATCTATTTATTTTATATAAATTATATGTTGCTATCATATATTGTCTCCAGTTCATCAATATTTTGCAATGAGCAACAAAAAGATTTCGGGCGACTAGTTTAATAATTCTAATAAGTTATTCTAATCTTTCAACGCGGAAATATATGTGTAAGGCTTGGTATGCGTAAAAACTGATTCAAAATAAATTGCTAATTTAGTGGTAATTACGTGTGGAGGAAAGCCGTTGTCTGGACCGGGGGCGTTGCCGCAGGGAATTGCGTGTGGAGGTTAAGCCGTCGGCTGGACCTAGGGGGGTTGCTACAGAGAATTACGTTTGAGGGTAAGCCATCGGCTGGACTGGGGGGGTGTTGCCGCAGCGACTCTCTCCCACTCCACTCAGATAGAGAGAGGGGTAGTCGGCCGTGACGTCACCGTTCGGTAGGGTTTGCAGTCGGGAGTCTTTGCAGTCGGGAGCCCTTGACGCGTTCCCCAACAACTGACAACGGTGAGAGGTGACTGCGGGAAACACGGACCCACTACCCAGACAGACCTACTACCCGGACCCACTACCTAGCCAGACCTACTACCCAGACCCACTACCCAGACAGACAACAGGACTAGGACCCTTTGATTTTGATGTGAAGCTTCAGTGAACGAGACAAGGACACAGACTGTGACTTCAAACGGCGACTTAACAAAACAAGGACCCAGGACCAGGACTAGGACTCCTTCATGACTCAGGACTATTGGTGAGACTTCAGCATCAGGTAGGATCGACAATTTATATAACTTGTCAAGACTAAGATAGACTATCAAGAATCAGTATAGGTTTTAGGTTATTTAGGCTAGGCATATCCTAACTCATTGAGATAAGATATAAGTGTTATTTTATTTCTATTGATTATTATTACAATTTAAGTGATTTGGCTATGTAGCTTACTAGGCCTAGAATATCAGAACTAAAAAAAAAAAAATTTCAATAACATAGACCTATTTAATATAATGTAGCCTAACCAATGTAAACTTCATCTAGTAATTCATCTGAAGATTTACCTTTATCTGAGCTTAAAATAAAAATGGATACTCATAAACTTACTGATGATAATATAGGCAGAGATAATAAAGAAAGAGATTGTATGAATAATGGTAGTAAACTTGGAGAGTCCAATGAAAACTTAGACTTAATGAACATGGATACTCAGGATAGTAAAAATAGTTGTACTAATAATACAAATGAAACAGTAAACTTGATGGATTCTAGGCCTACAGTAGCTGTTAATGATATGCAAAATTGTATGCTAAATATCACTACTATGTTACATAAAATGCAGGATAGCTTTGACAAATTGCAGGTCTCTGTAGATGGGACAAATAGAGTAATTATCGAATTAAAACAAGAACTAAAATCTGAAATTGGGGAACTAAGAACTGAAATTAAAGCTGACCTTGAGATTGTAAATGATAAAGTAAAGGTTATAGAGAATGACCATAAAATGCTAGAAGAAAAAGTTGATGGGATGGACAGTAATATAAAGGGGAATATTAATGACTTGTCTAGGGAATTTAATGACAAAATCTCTATTGTTGACAGTAAAGTAAAACTTTTAAGTGATGGACAAGATAACATCAAGCAGGACTTAGTATTGTTTAAGGACGGTATTGATCAGTTTTGTAAGCTACAAATTGACAAGGAAATTAGTTGTTTAACAGAGAGAGTTAATACAAAAATAGTGAATCTTTCAGAATCCTATTTAGTCGAATTTCATGGGGATGGAGAAAAATTGATCCATCCCATGAATTTTGTAAAATATGCAAAAAAGTTTAGTGATACATCCTGTAGTACTTGGGAGTCGAATAAGCTGATTTTGTTAAAATATTTAAAGGGGAATGCAAATGCTTGGGGTCGAGATATAATCATGTGCACTAACAACTCATTTGATGATTTTGAAAACGCGTTTAAGCGACGATTTTGGAATAGAACTATCCAAAGAAAATTTGAAAGTAAATTAGCGGGTGATGGTGATTTTGTAGATGGTAACACAGATTTAATTGCGTATGTCATGAAATATTATGAGAGTAACTTACATTTGGACAAGCCATTATTAATGGAAGAATTCATTGACGCTATTGTTAGGCATTTACCTACCAGGATAGGCATGGGGCTAGCGGCTGCAAAAGAGATTGATACACGTGATGAGTTAGAACGCCTATTAATACGATTAGTAAACATTCCAGACCAACAAAAATCATCAGGCCTTAAATGAGGGGGGTAGAACGTTAAATCGACGTAATTTTGAGGGTAGAGAATAATTTTGGGTAACTCACAGTATCACAATGGTAGATATCAGGGAAGTGATAATATCTCAAATCAAAAAGCCGACGAGAGACAACACTTCAATGATCAGGTAAATAGAAAATACGACGACAGATATCGAGATAAGGGGTACCAAGACAGACAGGAAAGTATAAACCACTACAAATCGTTCAATCAAAGAGGGGGGTCGCAAGAAAATCATAGATACAATACTGATAATGAAGAGCATGACATAAGGATGCGGGCGATGTAGATAGAATGGTTAATGTTAACGTGGTAAATAGAGAGAAAGATAAAAACAAAGATTGTTACCAGCCGGAAATAGAATGTTTTCAGTTATTATCCGATAGTCTAGGAGTTCGTATGGGTAATAAGTTATTGGGATTAAATATCACTCGCTCGCTCAATGGCAAAAATAAGATTAATCTTTGCGTAGGAGGTCAAAAGATTGAAGATTTAAGTAAACTAATTGATGAAAATTTAGATAAATTATCGACCAAGGTGATTGTGTGGATAGGAGTAAATAATTTCCTTAGAGGAGATTCAGTAGACTATATAATTAAACAATTTGAGGGTTTATTGAAAAAATTGATTCAGTTAAGAAAAAATATTTTATTGGTAGAAATTCCTTATATTCCTAGATTGGGAAATGGAGATAAGACACATTTGAATAAACTGAATGCGGTTAATACTCATTTAAAGTCATATGATGGATTGAATAAGATAAAGTTTATGGACATAAACAATTTACTTATTAGTCCAGTCAATAAAGGGGTTGTAGAGGACATGGAGAGGGGGAAATTTTTTTTCTGCGGGAATGTGTTCGGGGTAGTTAGAAGATAAAAATACCAAAAGTCCCCGCCCCTGGCCCTGCTGCTTCAGCGGGGGGAGGGGGGGAAAGACCCCATTTTTTAGTTTTTTACTTCTACACTGAAAACCGTGCATCGTACGGAAAAAATGTAAATTATAAAAAGAAAGATGATGAAATTCTCTACAAGAATGATAATATTCATTTCTTCCGTATAAGCATTGGTTTAAAAGATATTCTCAAAATAATATAAAAATTCTTAAATAAATTGATTTTTCATGCGTTTTTTGTCAAATAAGTTTATACATATAATCCATTAGCCTGTTGTTGTTTCACATCAATCAGGATAGAAAACCGGTTTTTAACATTAACCTATATAATATAATATATCAATCGTATATATTGTGTTAAAAATAGTGTATATAAATTTAAATAAGTTATGTATATTTGTCATGGAAACAAGTAATTTTGGCATAATTATAACACTAAAAATTAAAAAGATTATAGTTGTAGCTATATTTGTCCAGGTTTATTTATATCAATTACCGAAACCAAGACTTCATACTATTGTTCATGGTCTCGGTCTCTCCATAATCCAATTCTAGTTCATTAGACTTAATATCTGCTATCGATGTGAGAGTGTAGTGTATATATTCTTCATCATCCTCATTTATCAGAATTGGCTTTCTACTTAAACGGCCCCCTTAGCAGTTCTGGCATAACGGCCAACGAGGAACATTTAATGGACATTTCATTGCATGTACATCTTTCATTGCTACAATCTTAAGTATATTTCCAAAAAACAAGCCCAATATTTCTCATGGGTTAGGTGGTTCATTGGTTAAAACTGGGAATAGATTACCTTTTTTGCGCTCCCAATCCCACATTTCTGAGGGTAGTTGGTTTTCCAAACAGAGTTGTCCTTAATTAAATGATACAAATGATTAAAGGGGTTGTAGGAGATGAATCCGTTAACTGTTACGATGCTGTAATGCTTGTAATCATTTGCAGACAACAGGCTGTCACGGGAAAATATGGCTCTCCCTTTGTCCTCTGTGAGTTCAACCATCGATATCAATGATTAAAACGTTGCAGCAAAACCTTTAATTCTGTTTCAAAGGATTTGTATAAGTTAAAAAAGCTATCAAGATTTAAAGGATTGTTAACGATTTGAACCTGCTCCATTTCCCTTTATTTAATGAGAGTGGTATGAGTAAAGACCAAAAATGCCTGCACTGTTCAAGTTCTTTGGAACCAACCAACAACAGTTTTAACGACTTTTAATTTGGTTATCGATGGGCTATTTCTCACGCATAAGGTTATATGGCAAACTCAAAGGGGATCTTAAGTGCCTGCGATATGTGATGGATACGTGAGGTACGTGGATACCTATTGTAAGGTAATGCATTGTTGTTTTTGACGGATATAGCAATTCAGAAAACAGCACCAAGATGGCAGACCAAGAAAGACGCTACAGATTGAAAAAATCAGTAGCAGTGGCGGTCCCAGGATTTAATTTCCTTGGGGGGGGGGCCTACGGTGGTTAACCCCCCCCCCCCCCCCCCCCCGAAAAAATGTGGAATTTAAAGCACAATAACGTATTTTGATATGCATTTGAGCTCTAAAATATCTTCAAGCTAATAGTATTTATGTTAGCTAATAAAATATTTCGGAGAGGATATATACCTCCCACCCCTAAGGGACCGCCACTGGTCAGTAGATATTCATTTGAACATAGACACCAAAATTATAGTAACCAGGAACAGTTAATCCCTTAACCAAGTATTTTGCAAATGTACTAAAGATTATAACAGTGCCAGATGTGCAATATGCGCATGCAAGAAAATGTCCAATAATTGTTCTCCGTTATGCCAGAACTGCTAAGGGAACTTTTTACATGAAATGCCCATTCTGATGAATGAGGAAGATGAAGAATATATAGGCCTACACCGAATTCTCACTTCGATAGCCAATATTGAGTCTAATCAACAAGAATTGAATGATGGAGATGTCCTAGATGTTGGTTTTCAGTTCCAGATGGCACCAGTTTTTGGGACAGAAGTCTCGTCCCAAGTGAGCCATACCATGAACAATAGTATGAAGTCTTGGTTTCGGTAATTGATATAAATAAACCTGGACAAATATAGCTACAACTATAATCTTTTTAATTTTTAGTGTAATAATTATGCTAAAATTACTTGTTTCCATGACAAATATACATAACTTATTTAAATTTATATACACTATTTTTAGCACAATATATACGATTGATATATTATATTATATAGGTTAATGTTAAAAAACCTGTTTTCTATCCTGATTGATGTGAAACAACAACAGGCTAATGGATTATATAAACTTATTTGACAAAAAACGCATGAAAAATCAATTTATTTAAGAATTTTTATATTATTTTGAGAATATCTTTTAAACCAATGCATATACGGAAGAAATGAATATGATCATTCTTGTAGAGAATTTTATCATCTTTCTTTTTATAATTTACATTTTTTCCGTACGATGCACGGTTTTCAGTGTAGAAGTAAAAAACTAAAAAAATGGGGTCTTTCCCCCCCTCCCCCCGCTGAAGCAGCAGGGCCAGGGGCGGGGACTTTTGGTATTTTTATCTTCTAACTACCCCGAACACATTCCCGCAGAAAAAAAATTTCCCCCTCTCCATCTTCTCTACACCCCCCTTTTGAGCATTCATTGACTGGACTATGTACAATGGTAAGGTGTTGATTGATCTATATGAGAAAGAGATTTGGATCAACAGAAGGTTAGCTGTAGACCTAGTACATTTGAATGAAGCAGGCCTAGCAATAATTTATGAAAGTATAAAGGACTTTATAAATAAACAGACAAACAAAATAAAACCTATACCAGTAATAACCAACCACACTAAATTGGTAGGTGGTCCTGAGTTAAGAGAGGAATTGCTGAATGAAGAATATTATAATAGCCTAGTGCCTAATCAAGTTGGTACACCATTTCCCCAAATAGATGTTACAGTAGGAAAAACTAAATTAAAATGTATTGCGGACTCAGGCTCGCAAGCCACAATTCTTTCGGACGATTTGTACGACTTGATAAAAGTGGAAAAAGATTTGGACATTCCAGAGTTGCCTGTTACAAATGTGGCGATACAAGGAGTTACGGGTACAAAATCAAAGAAGGTCCACAAGCAGGTATATTTACCATGTAAGATAGGTGAAGTAAATTTTGATGTACCATGTTTCGTGGTTAGAGGAATACCAACTACATTTATTCTGGGCTTTGATTTCTTTGACAAGCACGGTGCAATGATAGGTTTTGGAAAAATTATTACTAAGCTACAAAATGGGAATAATATTGCAACAGTAACATTTTGCAGGGAGGTCATAAATAATTATGTAGGTGGCCTAAGGATTATATTTTCAAATTTTTTAAGAACATTAAGTTCTGAGGCACAAATTAACCTAGTAGAAAATGAAATGTTAATTATTAATGAGAGACTCACTTAGCAAAAAATATGATTTTATATTGATGTATATATTTCCTTAGGGAAAACAAATGTATAAATATAAGTGAGGAGAATGAGTAGGTACGTTATTAACTCATGTGTGAAGTATGTTTAAAAGTAAAGGAAGTGTTCTTAGTTATAACAAATGTTAGCTTTTATTATATACAATTTGAGAACATGTTTTGGATTAAAGGTATATATTTAATTCAATTAATTGAATACAAGTGTATAAAGATAACCTTATGGTAATTTAGTAATTTACATTGTATTATATTTCAAACGTTTAAGTATAAAAAGTAGCATTGCATTAACTTATGTAGATTAGAATGGATCTGGTTTGTGAATTCTATATTTAACAGGTTTGTAAAAAATGAGTTAAACAAAACATAAACAAAAAGTAAATTTTCTAAAAATTTTTTCGAATCTCAAAATTTATCTAAAATTTAGGGGGGTAATCTGTGACGGGCCTAAAATATCTAGTATAGTTGTTAAAATTATTAAAAGAGTGTGGAACTATTTTTTAACGAGTAGGCCAGAGAGCGCATGAATACTAGTAGGGGCAGTAGTGGGGTGGATCGACGGTCACTAGTTAGTTGAGAGGGAGCTACACAACAAGCAACACGCACGCCCCGTCAGTCCAGTATTTACTCTTCCTTTGTTCTGCTTAACTCATTTATCAATATTCAATCTGTTGTGTAACCATTGAACAGTCAATATACAAGTCAAATTTAGTTCATTCGTGCTTATTATTTAAAGACTCCCTCATAACCCAAATATTAAAGTCAACATCTACGCTGATCTACAATCTGTGACGACGCCGGAGCGGAAGGCCAGACAGCGGAGACGCGACAGTATGTTGGAGGAGTTTTCGAGAATTACTATATTATTAGTTTGGACAAACTTGATAATAACAGATAAGAATGAAATCCAGTGGAATAAGACAGTGACATGAATTGTAGCTGTCAGATAATTTGTTGAACAATATTAGACGTTGGTCAATCCATAATTAATGGTGCGGGGGTACACGGGGAAGTAATAATCATTTGTTGTACCATAATCAAAGGCAAGAATAACTCTGTAATTGAGTTAAAAATGATTTATTTAACAATATAACACGTGGTTAAATTTATAAACAATGGTTTGGAGGCACACGTGAAAGTAATAAACAATTTTTGTTTTATAATCAACGGCAAGAATAACGATGTACAGTTTGATTTCTTTTTTAGGTAGAAGCACAGAAAACGTACTACTGTAAACGTGTGTTTGCTGTGGTAGAAGCGACTAAGGTGTGGTCTAATATATCTTTGAAGATGAACGTGTTTGGCAGTAATGCGATCACTGTGTTAATACCTGTCCAATTTTGAGGTTAAACCAAAACAAAGAAACTGGTATATCAAGCAATGAATCAAAATCAAGTAATGAATAGGCCTAAGTTGTTATTAAATTATTGTCAGTACGTTATAAGTGACATGGACATTGCTTAAACTAATTTTTCACACTAACTGTGAATAAATAAATGGTATAAAACTTAGGAGACTTAGGCCTAGTTTACTTAGTTCACTTAGGGGGGGCCGACAACGCAAGACCCCCTGGTTCACCTCCCCCCCTCTGGTGACTGTTCTAGATCTGCCACTGACCAGTATTGTTTGTTAGGAGTTTTTCCATTTGTTTGTAGTTCTCCCAGGTTAACATTTGTTTTCATTGAATCAAAAAAAGAAACCAGTTACTACTGAAACCCCAATATATTTGAAATACCATATTAAATCACTAGAAAGCAACCTGTATACATGATTATTTTTCCATAAAGGATCGCCGTCCCTGAATTAGCCTACCTCATTAAAACAGAACATTGAGTTTATAATAATCAATGTAGGGTAAGCTACTCTAAAGTAGCTTTAGCACGCTAATTTAAAAGATATACTCCAAGCTTCAACTTAATTGACATTTCGTATGGTTCGCTTGTTTGCAAATGGTCTCTTGTTTTATTACTCAAGAAATGCATCACAGCGTTACTTAAAGATTTCTTTAAGTATAGGCACCTATAAAAAATGTCCAGGATTTCGCAATTTTCCATTTATATACTCATACTAGCTGTAACCCGCGGGCTTTGCCCCGTTTAACTTTTTAATTTTCAAGATTATCTCGTTCGCATGGCTCAATCACGTCCTGGTTGAAGTTTGTTCGCTACGCTCACTCACCTTTAGGTTGGAGCTCGTTCGCTACGCTCACTCACCTTTAGGTTGGAAACTTAACTTAACCAGTAGCGTAATTGTTTGGAGATAACGTTTTTATTACGAGTAAAATAGTTACAACAATATGATAACAAAATCTTGAAATAAAAGAATACTAGTGTACCTGTTACTCGAATTCGAGCAATTGCGAAGCATTACCGGCGTTATTTTAAAACGAATAACATCCATAATTTCCGATGACTTTATAAGAGTCGAATCAAAGATTATGGAAATACTCAAGATGAACACAGCAGTAAGATATAAACAATTTTTTTTGTATATATCTTATCTTTTTTCAAAAGCTGACCTTGTTTCTTAGTGTTTTCTACAAATTTTGTCCATTCATAGCCGCATTAGGTTGTCTATAATAACGATTATAAATGAAAAAAAACATTATTTCTATTTCTTCTACTGTACTTGGTTGTGTTCTATGACTTTCCTGTTTCCATTGTTTGCAAATCGGCTCTTTCAATTATTGCTCAAGAAATTTAGCACAGTGTTAGCCTAATTCAGTTTTATTTTTAATATAAAATTGCCCAGTATTGCTCACTTTTTTCCATTGTAATTTTTAAAATGACACCAACGAAGTATCGTCTACTACAGGTGCAATACGCCAAAGAATATCGTCTACGTGCAATCTCCAAGAAGTGGTAAAAAAGGCAGAATCCAACCCATACAATAGATATTTAACTCCATGAGAAATATTTTTAAGAGTTACTGTGATATTAGGATTTTCCACTGATTTGGTAATAGAACATTATAATGCAAAACATGGCACGATTCTGAAGGAAATTGATTTTAAAACCAGAAAAAACCATTGCAAATACTTCATTTTGACAAATTTATTAAATCAAAATTTAAATATTAACAGCTGTTTCATTAAAAAGTAGTGTAAATGTATGCATATGGTCGTGACTGATGTAAACAAATCTGAAGAGGGGACTTTAAAGGCCTCTGGGGCAGAGCCCCAAGGGAATTTACCTTGTTTCTCTTTTGATGGCTCATCTACAGACTAAGACCTTTCTTTAGAGACCCCTACCAAGATTCTACGCCCAGCCGTTCTCTGAAATTAGCTGTGACAAAACCCCGTTTTTCCTCCATAAGAATAACATGGGATGGGAATTTAAAGGCCACTGGGGCAGAGACCCAAGGGAATTTACCACGTTTCTCTTTTGATGGCTCATCTACAGACCAAGACCTTTCTTTAGAGACCCCTACCGAGTTTCTACGCCCAGCCGTTCTCTCAAATTGGCTGTCACAAAGAAACAGTTTCAAATTAATATATAGATCATCATAGTATCATTGTTCGCAATTTATCACGTGCAGTAACTTTGTGGATTTTTGTTATGTACTAATAATATAAAATAGATGACTAGTGTAGACTTCTCATCCCATTGTAAATTTTGAAGCTCGTTTTTCGTGTCTAGTTCATAAACACCACACTGGGCGCTAGTGTCGACAAAATTTTGTTTATATTATTTTTTGGTTAATTTCTTGATTTGTGCTTTACTGTTTGGTTAAATAACTATGGGACAATTTATTGTTTATGATTTGATAGTACTCACGAATATTGGAAAAGACTCGGTAGGGATCATGAACATACACAAGTAAATAACGTTTATCCGACTCAGACGACAGTCAGGTTGGTAGACTTTGTCAAGGGGAGATTTGAAATTTGAAAGTAACCGTTCAGTTCAGTCTTCGCTTTCACCGCAACCGACTGGACTACGCCCTGCAACCCTGCAAGTTCAATCTGCTTAAGAAAAAAGAAGATCTCCACATCAGTGTCGGAAGATGGCAAGACGACCTTTACCGCAAGTTGATCCTCATGGGGCGATGTCTACTTGTACCGGCGTCTAGTTGTACCTGCTGCATTTTGGTGACAGGCGTCTAGTTGTACCCCGTCCAAAGCTGTAGAGACAACTTGACGATGGTGCAGACGTCTAGTTGTACCTACGTCTAGTTGTCTCTACGTCTAGTTGTACCTCTTAAAAATCTACAGGTACAACTAGTCGGGAACGTCACCGTCTACTTGTACCTCATACGTCTGCGTCTACTTGTACCTACGACTACTTGTACCTACGACTACTTGTACCTACGACTACTTGTACCTACGACTACTTGTACCTACGACTAGTTGTACCTACGCCTACTTGTACCTACGTCTAGTTGTACCTGCGGCTAGTTGTATATCCCCTTCAACTTGTCACCAGTTTAAGGGATTTATTTAATTTCTTTAAAAATCATACAATCTTACAACAATTTATTATAAACAACTTGCTACAAAAGCCAGGAAAATTTGGCTTGTCTGCAGCTCATTGAGAAACCCCTGTTCTTGACAACAACGTACTTGTGTCCCTTGGTCAGTCCTTATCCATATTACACTTTGGTTTTCCTTATTTCTTGTCAAGATCTGCTATCATTGTTTTTTCCACTTAAACTCTACCTTTCTATAGACAACTAACATTAACTAGCTTAAACAACAACTTTAAACAATTATCTTAAATAAATAAATTCAGAGTTTACAAAAACAAGTAATTGAGTATAATGAAGTGTTTTTGTACGGTATTAGTCACGGAGAATATTACAACAAGTTCAAATTAAAAATGTATATGTTATTCTTATGGATATTACGTAAACTGGCGTAGTTTGGTAGTTGATGCATACTTTGACAAATTAGTTTATTTCACACTTAACTACTAACTTTTCTCAAAAAAACATCTTAATTACCTTCTACGCAAACGTAATTAAAGCTCAGTATTGAAATACCATTGAAAAAATAACCCAGATATGACTTTTTTGCGCGCGCTTATTAGTTCTTAGTAAAACTAATCTTGGTTTAGTTGCAGACTACATAGCCAGTGTACACATACCTAGCTCAGTATAAAATTTAGTTGATATACCTCCCTTTGAATATGTCTTCCAAAAAAAGTTTTCTTTTCAAATAAAATCATATTACACTGATGAAATCACGGAAGTGCTTAACTACAAAAGATCGACCAATACGATTTTAATACTATTTAAAGGTTCTTCCAATGGAAGAGATACCAGATAACATACTAATAATAACTCCGATGACGTACGGTAAGGGGAATATTTTATTCATTGAATGATCAACCGAATTTGGTGACTAACGCAATTAATATCAATATTGTTTTTACACTTATTATTCTTTAAACAATGCTAAATGCTCAAAATATGTAGCCTATATTTCATCCAATTTATCGCAGTTAGGTGAATTAACGTACTCCTTGAAAGTAACCGTCGATTTCGACGGGTTTCACCTAGTTACTATTAAATAGTATTAGTTAATATATCGATGTTCACATGACCGGATGAGTCATCAGCTCTATCCCTAGTCCGTCGGTCATTACCCCTCGAGGCACCGGCCGATGGACCAGGGAACAGCTATGATTTACACTATCACCCTCTACTACGACATTTTTTTTAGGTAAACATTCCAACGCTCATGATGACATCGAACACTCATGCATATTTGTATATAGGCCTAGCCAGTCCAAAACCTGAATACACTGTAGGTATGAATCAGACCGCTTATATCATAAACAACTAAATATTAAGGCTAGTTTCCTAACCAGAGAACACACAAGAATGGCACTTTACAAGACTTTTTATACCAAGCCTTCATAAACTAAGAGTATTTCATAAGTTACGTTGCCTGTGTAGATTTAGACTTAAAATCAGTATAAAATCAGTAATGCATTGAAAATCTAAGTGTTATTTACGTTTTGTTTGCATTATAATGTAGTGTACCTGTTTCTCGAAATCGACTAATTTTTAAGCTATGTGTATTACCAGGAATTATTTCAAAACTAATAAATAAATAACGTCTTTGTTGGGCAGCGTACATCAGATTATAGATCTGTTTTACATTAAAACTTTTGTCATTCAAGGAGTTTAAAATACTCAACTAAAAGCTTATGTTATTAATAAAAAAATCACACTGTTCATAACAGTTTGATATAATCAACATTTTTTTGAAAATGTTTAATACTGTGAGTGAAAGAGTTTTTTTTTTTAGCAACTACCACAGTACTACGTAAAATCAAAACAATATTTAGGTTGATTGGAGGTCAATCACTTTCTCGCAACTACGCGATGGGGGCTGACCCAACACCCCAATAACTGGAATGGATTGTTGTGAAAGGAAACTCTAAGAATTTGCAAATGAAGTCCATTCTGAGTAACGTGTGGGGATTAACGGGACATTCTGTACGCTGTTTACAAAATATTTCCTTTGCCTTTCCAAGTACTGAATCTATATGGTTTTGCTTATATTAAACAATAAGTCAAATACGTTGCAGCAGATGTCTTTAGCTGCATTTTACAACAGGTATTTCGTTCACCTTTCTCAGAAATAGCTGTTCATGGCGTGTTCCTCCTGAATCAACAATATGGTATATTGTGTTATTGTCCTAATAACTACATGAGACATTCGCCTATCTTTATGCTCGTATTATACAGGGTGTCCCGGAACTCTCTACCAATATTTTAGGGCATTGCTCCTGGGTAAGAAACATACCTAAATATCATATTTAAATTGTCCGGAAGTCCTTAGTTACTCACACAGCCGCCATTTTGTTTTTTTCAGTTATTAATTTTTTTCTAAAGAATGGTTAAACATACGA